>NC_089592.1:75599557-75825774 GCF_019320115.1 Miscanthus floridulus
GTCATTTTGGAATCAATAGCTGTTCAGATGCAGGATGCAAAAGCGACATCTCAAGCTAACCCTTCCCAAGGACCAAAGGCACGGGCACCAGCCCACTCTCATCTTGGACCATAGGGTAACCAAGGAGGAGAACAGTGATTACCAGCCCACTCCCGTCTATGGCCATAGGGTAACCAAAACAGGAATTAGGGTGCCGCACAGTCGGCCTATCATGGGCACCAGTATAGCAACGGGGAAGGCAGAGGCTTGTCCGAGTACAGAGTGGCTAGTATCCCGCCAGATAGGTTCCTATTTTTCTCTAGTAGGCTACTCTTTGTTTGGCTTCCCTACAAGTTTAAGCCATCCAACCATACCAAGTACGATGGGAAGACATAACCTAACCAATGGTTGCGCATCTACTCTCAGTCCATCGAGTTGGCAGGTGGCGATGATGACATCAAAGTATTATATTTTCCCATGGCACTTGACACTGTGCCTCTCGCCTGGTTTGATAGACTATGAGCCCGCTCCATTGATACATGGGGACAACTTCAGCGCAAATTCTATGAAAATTTTTGCAGTGTCCTCACCCACCTAAGTACTCAGAATGAGCTTAGAACTTGCAAACAGAAACTAGATGAATCCTTCCAGCAATATTATCACCACTTTGCTGAAATATGAGCCTAAGTCTTTGATATCATAGACAGAGAGGTGATAGGTCACTTCACCAATGGGATCAAATACAAGTGGTAGTTTGAAAAGTTCTGCGATGATAATCCAGAGATCGCCAAAGAATTCAAGCGTACAGTACAAAAGATGATTGCATCTGAAGAACATACTCATGAATGATTCCCACATGGCCCACAAGACAAAGGTTATAACCTCAGAAGCAATCAGGGTGGACAATCCGCCAGAAAGAGAGGCCCGACAACACCCTTGCTTCCATGGATAGGTCTAAGAAGTCTAACAAGAATAACAAGAAGTTCAAAGACCTCAAGAATTTACCCTGCTCTTTCCACAAGAACTTTAAGCACATGGTGGCTGAGTGCAGACAACTCCAAGAACTAGGTTTCTACACCAAAAGCAACAAAGGCAAGGGTAAATCTGATAACAACAAAGATGGAGATGATAACGCTGACCCTAGCTTCAACAGTCCAAGGGCCAAATCATAGTAATCTTTGCAGTGTTACCGACTTCATCAAACAAGTGCTCTAGTAAGTTGGCTCTTCGGGACATCATGGTAGGAGAACCTTCAATACCAAAGTACCTTAATTGGTCCGAGTACCCAATCTAGTTTTCTAGGAAAGATCAATGGAGTATCATGACTAATGCCAACCACTATCCACATGTCTTAGGTCCGACAATAGCCGGCATGATAGTCCCCAAGGTCCTGATCGATGGCGACACATGATTGATCATAATATTTGTAGATATGCTAAGGAAGATAGGCTTGGATTTTACCAGCCTACTCCCTCCCACTGACATCCCTTTCTATGGGATAGTACCCAACAAGGCTGCCATGCCACTCAGATGGATCACGCTCCTGGTAACATTTGGCAACCCAAACAATTTCTAAATGGAGTTCATCTAGTTCAAGGTAGCTGACTTTGAATCATCATACCATGCTATCTTTGGTCGACCTGCTTTGGCCTTGTTTATGGCCGTACCTCATTACCCATACCTCTTGCTCAAGATGCCGAGTCCCAATGGCATACTCTCCTTTCGAGGTGACCTCAAGCGCTCATATGACTATGACACGAAAGCCATCTAGATCGTAGCTAGAACGTAGCAAGCCTATGAAGCATAGGAGATTGCCAACATTACACAGCAGACTAAGCTAGAAGATATGGAGATTCGGACTAAGAAGGCAGGAATCATTGCCCCACCCTCTATGATAGATACCATTGAGATTGACCTAGGTACTAGTGATCCCTCTAAGATGGCTATCATCAGCGCCCACCTCTCTAAAGAATACAAACTCATGCTCACCAACTTTCTCAGGGAAAACAAGGATATCTTTGTATAAAAACCGGGTGATATGATGGGTGTTCTAAGAGAGTTGGCTGAGCACAAATTGGATTTAAATCCCAGCTCAAAGCTGATTAAGCAATGTCTACGACGGTTCTCACCTGATAAGAAAGTGGCAATCAAGAAGGAAATCACCAAGCTATTGGTAGCCGGGTTCGTTAGGAAAATTCTTCACCCTAACTGGCTAGTCAATCCAGTACTCATCTGGAAGAAGAACTCAAAAGAGTGGCATATGTGCGTCGACTACATAGATCTCAACAAGCACTGCCCAAAGGATTCCGTCAGCTTACCTTGCATTGATCAAATCATAGACTCCATGGCCGGGTTAGCCCTTTTATCCTTCCTTAATTGCTACTCCTGATACCATCAGATTGCCCTTCATAAAGAAGATTAGAGCAAGGCATCCTTCATCACTTTGTTTGGTGCCTACTATTACATGACCATGTCCTTTGGGTTGAAAAACACCAGGGCAACCTATCAGTGGGCTATCCAGGCGTGCCTAAGTGAACAGATCGGTCATAATGTAGAAGCCTACTTGGATGATGTTGTTGTCAAGACTAAGGATCCCTCTACTCTGATCATAGACCTGAAGCAAACCTTTGACAGTCTTTGTGAGTACAAGTGCAAGCTTAACCCAACCAAGTGTGTGTTTGGAGTTCCTTCCAGATAGCTATTGGATTTCCTCGTGAGCCATTGGGGTATCGAAGCTAGCACAAAACAGATTTGAGCAATCACTCAGATGACTCAACCTCACTACGTCAAAGATGTTCAGAAACTGACAAGGTGCATGGCGGCCATCAATTGTTTTGTCTCACAACTCGGGGAGAAAGGTCTGCCCTTCTTTAAGTTGTTGAAAAAGATGGGAAAATTCGAGTGGACAACCGAAGCTAACGAAGCCTTCTAGAAGTTCAAAGAGTAACTGTCCACCTCTCCAATACTTACTTCACACAAGAAGCATGAACCACTCCTACTTTACATTGCAGCTACTACTATGGTAGTCAGCACGATAATAGTCATGGAGCGGGCTGAAGAAGGGCACATATATAAGGTACAATGACCCATTTATTACATTAGCGAGGTGCTAACAGAATCCAAGGGCAAGTACCCACATGTGCAAAAGCTCCTCTATGCCCTCTTAATCACTTCACGCAAGCTATGCCACTACTTTGATGAACATAAGGTAACAGTGGTATTCGACTTCCCACTTGGCGTCGTCTTACGCAATCGGGATGCAACATGATGCTTATCCAAGTGGTCAGTTGAACTCAGAGCTTAGAACATTGAGTTCATCTCCTGCAAGGCTATCAAATCTCAAGTCTTGGCTGATTTCATAGCCGAGTGGACCGAAGCCCAGCAGCCCACTCCAACAGTTATCCTCGATCATTAGAAGATGTATTTCAATGGTTCCCTCAAGCTAGGAGGTGCAGGCGCTGGTGTTCTCTTCATATCTCTAGATGGAAAGCAGCTTAAATATATCCTACAAATACTTTGTCCTATTACCAACAATGAAGCCAAGTACAAGGCCCTCCTTCATGGCCTCTGAGTAGCAGTCTCACTTGGCATCAAGCGTTTACTAGTCTATGGTGACTCCTCGATGGTCATCAACTAGGTTAACAAGGATTAGGACTGCACCAATGAAACCATGGATGCTTACTGTATAGAAGTTTGTAAACTTAAGAAACACTTCCAAGGTCTAGAAATCCTCCATGTTATGTGAGATCTCAATGTTGCAGCTGATGTTTTGGCCAAATTGGGATCAGACAGAGCCCAGGTACCCCCTGATGTGTTTGTATAGGAACTCCAAGTCCCTTCAATCAAGCAAGAGGCCTCCACACCCACTAGTACTCTGACTCCTAATGTCTAGGTAGCAGTGGTCAACCTGGCATGGACGTCCTAGATCACAACCATATCTACATCCCTCCATCATGGCCTTTTTCATGCTAGGGGCTCGACATGGTTGGACCCCTCAAACAAGCACCGGGTGGTTTCGAGGACATCTACGTGGTTATTGATAAGTTTACCAAGTGGATAGAGTACAAGCCACTCGTTAAGTTCAATGCTACAAAGGCAGTCGAGTTCATGCAAGACATTATGTACTGGTTAAGTATGCCCAATTGGATCATTATAGATCTCAGCTCACCCTTTACAACTATCGAGTTCAGAAGTTGGGCTCAAGATTGTGGCATCAGCATCGACTATGCTTCCATAGCTCACCCTCAAGCAAACGATCAAGTTGAGCGAGCTAAGGGGCTACTTCTGGCTGGACTAAAGCCTAGGCTATTCGACAAGCTTAAAGACTACGATGGCAAGTGGATATATGAGTTACCCAAGGTGGTTTGGAGGTTTCGCACCCAGCAAGCAGAGCGACAGTGTACTCTCCCTTTTTCCTAGTTTATGGCTCAAAGGCCATCTTACCAGCAAATTTGATATGGAACTCTCCTAGGGTTGAACAATACAATGAAGGCAAAGCAGATGAAATCCAGCGGCTAGAAATTGATAGTGCTGAAGAAATTAAGCTTAACGCACTCTTCCAGTCTGCCAGGTACCTGCAAGGCCTATGATGTCACTATGATAAGAACGTGCGCCCTCATACCTTTCAAGTTAGAGATCTAGTTCTCAAACGTATCTAGAATACCTCAGGATGCCACAAGCTACTTAGCCCCTAGGAAGGCCCCTTCATCATCTCCAAAGTTACTCGGCCAGGTTCCTTCAAGTTAATCATAGAGGACGGCAATCCCATGCCTAACTACTAGAATATCGACCAACTACAGAGATTTTATGCTTAATATTATTGAGTAGTCTTCTTGTCTAAGTAGATTTAGTGTTCTAGCATCATTACTTAAGATTCTTTATTAATACAGAATCAATGTTCTTCGCTAGATAAATCTGTCTTTTTACTTTTTTACACAACTTTTCAGTTGTTTTCTTTGTTGAAGTTTTTGTTACGAGATATACAGCTAACTACTTGTGTGGCTACACATCTCTTAATATGACCAATTCACTCGACACACAATTCTTGTTTTGTATACCGAGTACTAAGATATGTTACATGAGATACGCCTCCTACCCAGATGGCTTACATCTCCTTGTCCAAAAGCCAATTACAGACATTTAGTTTAACTATTACATGTCGTCCTGGGTAGGGTGATTCATAGAAGCAAGTAACTTAATTCATTTGCTATGGGATAGGATCCTAATAGCAAACAATCGTTACATGGGTTCCTTGGACAAGTGACTTCGAACACTTAACATCAACGAAGGGTCCAACATGATTTTAATCATAGTGACTACATTGATCACCTTTTTACTCGGCTACTCAGTCTTTCGTGCCTTTCTAAAGGACTCGACAAGACAAATTTACAGCCTAAGCAGACTACAGTCTTACTTGAAAGATTACCAAGTCTAAATGATTTAAAAAACCCGTATTAGGTGCTTAAGTACCCTGATAAGATGGATCATATTCACAGCATACATGCTAAGTTTTGTCATTAAACTATCAAGCCTACACAAGCAAAAGAACATTATTTCTTACAACGTGCCTATTGAAAGGTCCTAATGGCTAGAGGGGGTGAATAGCCTATAAAATTTTCTACAACAATACTATACAAAGCGGTTAGACAAATATGAGGCGAAGCAAATGTTGCGCTAGCCTACTAAGAATGTAAGCCACCTACCATAATTCTAGTTGCTATTGTCTATAATCACTCAAAGGCTATGTCACTACACTAAATTAGTGAGCTCTCAAAGACTAACTAAAGAGCCTCACTAACCACTAGACACGACTCTTGCTTGCCCTCAAAACTAGCTACACTAACGGGCCAAGCTATACTAAAAAATATAAATGCACGGGAAGGATGGAGTATTATACCACCATGTAGAGGAATGAGCCAATCACCAAAGGAGCCAATTAATCATAAGAATGAAGACCAATTACCTTAGAATCAAATGATGACACAATGATATTTTACCAAGGTTCATTTACTTGCCGGAAAGCTAGTCCCCGTTGTGGCAATTCACTCATTTGGAGGTTCATGCGCTAATTGGCATCACACGCCAAACCCTCAATAGGGTGCCGCACAACCAACACAAGATGAGAATCACACAAGCCACGCGCAATCCACTAGAGTTTCCTTTTGTGATCTCCCACGGGAAAGGCACAAGAACCCCTTACAATGTCAACGATCGGAGCCGACAACAATCACCAATAGCTGCTCAACGATCCACCAATCATCGGGCCGACTAGGTGTCGGCAAACACTAAGAGTAACAAGAACTCCACTAGCCCAAATCGCCCAACTAGTGCCACATGATGCTAGAACACTAAGCAGTGCACTAGAGGCTCTCCAATCTCACTCAAGATGATAAAATCAAGTATGCAAGTGAGTGGAGTGGTGTGATCAGCTCTCAAAGGGTGTATGCAGCTGTTAGAAGTGCCAAGAGAGTGGCCAAGGCTAGCCACTACCTCTATTTATAAGCCCACAAGCAAATAGAGTCGTTACCCCTTTGGAGCAGCTTTCTACGAGGGCACTGGATATGGTGGTGCTTGGCACCGGACATGGCGGTGCCCCTCCCAATGGTCACTTTTTAACGGCTAAAAACTAGCCATTCGAGCACCGGACAGGGTGGCGGTGGCACCACCCCTAGGGTGATGGTGACCACCCGGCCATCTGCTCGAATACCCTTTCTCTGTATTTTTATGGTGGTGCACCGCCCTTAGGGCGGCAGTGGCCGAGGCGGTGACCAACCGCATTTCACCAGTCTCTGGAAGAAAATGGCGGTGGCACCGCCCTCCTCGCGACGATGATCGGGCGGTGCACATCGGACGCACCGATGCCCGCTTCACTCCTCCTGAGTCTTGGCCATGTCTAGGTGGGCACCGCCCTAGGGGTGGCGGTGCCCCCGTGGCAGCACCCCAAGCCGAGTTTCGCCTCCTTTTCTTCACATTTCTCAACACCTTTGCAAATGTGCTAACACTCCAAGTGCTTCACCATCACGTGCAAGTGTGTTAGCATTTTCACAAATATTTTTTCAAAGGTTAATCACTTCTCACCGAATGTGCACTAGGCTTAAAATGCAAAGCAAGTATTTCAACACCTAGTGGTACTAGATGATCGAGTTGTTCGATAAGAGGTCCCCTCTTAATAGTACGACCATCTATCCTAAATGTGATCACACTCGCTAAGTGTCTCGATCACCAAACCAAAAAGCTCCTATTAAGTTTCACCTTTATCTTGAGCTTTTTGTTTTCTCTTTCTTCTTTTTCAAGTCTAAGCACTTGATCATCATGTCCACACCATCATAATGATCTTCACCATTTGCACTTGGAATGTGCTACCTATCTTATGATCACTTTGATAAACTAGATTAGCACTTAGGGTTTCATCAATTCACCAAAACCAAACTAGAGCTTTCAATCTCCCCTTTTTCGGTAATTGATGATAACCCTTTCACAAAGATATGAATTGAAATTTAATTGAATACATGTTGCTTACCCAAGCATATTTATCATGTGTAAAAGGATATGGACAAGTTTCATTAACCCCAATTGATAGCATTAGCTCCCCCTACATATGTGCTAAGAGTTTGGATTGAAGCTTGCACATATGCATGGATTTGTGTTGTGGAAGAGTAATGTCTACTAAATGATGCTAATGTATAAGAGATGAACCTTTGAAGCGTGATACCAATCAGAGTACACCAAATATACCATCCTTAGCACCATTGGTAACTAGACATCCATAAAAACTAGAATACCCCGTGAGATCAACATTAGAAGTAATGGTCTAGTTAAAATAAACTCAAGTCTAACCTATGCATGCTAGTTTTTCATTTCATCAATCAAACCTATAACTAGCATCCACCACACAAGCATGGAATATTAATTTAAAAACTTATGCTATGTAAGCAAACATATGAAATGTACATTCAAATGCACCAATTAAGTTTATGAGCTTGCTCCCCTACTTGTGTGCTTAAAATTTTAATTCACTACAAGAGATGTCTTGGTTTATGTTATTTTGTTGTCATAATATCTGCAATTTATATCATAGGTTAGCATTTATGACACCCAATTGACGAAAATGCTTACGTCAACAACCATGCGCCTTAAACCATGTTTTATAACCATGCGCCTTAAACTATGTTTTATGTCATTTAGATGTTGGTGACACAAATGTATGACGTTGGTTTTGAAGTCACAAAATTTTATGACATTTGGTTTTAAGTCACAATTCCTTACACCAAGCCCATGCAACCAGCAGCCTTATAGTGGGCTAAGCCCATTATTGAGGCTGAATTTTGGCCTAGCTCATTTCTTGTTTTGAAGCTTCTTTTGGCCCATGACTGATTTGTATTGATTCTAGTCCAACCAAGTTTAGGCTGAGCCCACGCAAGGTTTTTTTTGTGACAGTGCAGATCTTTTATGCTATTTTGAGCCCACAAAAAAATTATTTAGACCGGTCCACAATTTTCAATGCTGTCTAGGGCTGACCCAAAACTTATATGGGCCACAACCCACGTAGCTTTTTATTATGCCAACCAGACAACACAATTTGCAAACTAACACATATTCTTATATGCATTCCAACCGATATCAATTTGCAAACATAAAAAAATCCATATTCATATGTGCATTCCATCTGATGAGAAGTACATCAACTATAATAATAATAATAATAACACAGATGCATAAATTTTAATTCTCCTAAATTAGGAAGCATCCACATCTTGTCCTCTCCATCCATGTCATCACCAAGGTAGTTAGGCTTGGAACCTGTCCATGAATTGTAAAAGAAAATATTGAGACTACAAATCTAATAGGACTAAGTAATTCATGGAGGAGCTACAGGTCTAGTGAACTGAAAAGAAAAGAGCACGGACAGAGAAATTGATAGGTGCACAACATGTAGAGCATGTAGAAATTGAAAAGAAATAGACCATGGAGGAGGTACAGGTCTAGGGAACCTGCCCATGTCTGCTGCTGCCAGCAATGCACAAAGGAAATAGATCAGTAATTTGAATGAAGCTTGTACATGTATATAGTTGATCCTATAATGTCACTTATTTCAATCACAAAATCTTTGATCTTTGCAGAACACGTATTTAGAAAGCCTACAGTTCACAGAAACTAAATACAATGCAATGCGCGTGGAAATTGCTAAGACGAGTACACTTCAGAAACACCAGCAAAACAAATAACACAATGTGATTAAATGGCTTAATTCATGTTATCCTACTGATACATACATATATACATACGTACATACATACATACATACATACATACATACATACATACATACATACATACACATATATATATATATACATATATATATATACACACACACACATATATATATATAGGGAGAGGCTATTCAGTAGCCGGCTACAAAATAAGTTATTCTGTAGCCACCTCCATTTACTATAATTTTATATACTAATTTACCATAATATAAATACATATTTACGATAGTTGGGTTACTATAACACATGGGGATATTTACCATAACGTTATATTAAACCACTTAGTAAGGAGTTACTATAATCTCGTAAAATAACATAGTAATTATCGTAACTCAAAGTGGCTACAGAATAAGTTATTCTGTAGCCAGCTACAAGATAGTAGTTCTATATATATATATATATATATATAGGGAGAGGCTATTCAGTAGCCGGCTACAAAATAAGTTATTTTATAGCCACCTCCATTTACTATAATTTTATATACTAATTTACCATAATGTCAATACATATTTACGATAGTTGGGTTACTATAACACATGGGGATATTTACCATAACATTATATTAAACCACTTAGTAAGGAGTTACTATAATCTCGTAAATTAACATAGTAATTATCATAACTCAAAGTGGCTATAGAATAAGTTATTCTGTAGCCAGCTACAGGATAGTAGTTCTATATATATATATATATATATATATATATATATATATATATATATATATATATATAGAACTACTACTATGTAGCTAGCTACAGACTAACTAATTCTGTAGCCGAACCCAACACGGCTATCCCGACCCAAACACGAGGCACCGAATCAACACGACACATGCACTCCGGCTCCCGTGATTCCCGCTCGGCTGGCGCTTGGCTTCTGTAGCCGAAGGCAATTGATAGACTGCCATTCATTTGTTCCGTATATAATCGCTACAAACCATTTCTTTAATATTTTCTCCACCACTCATTTCCTCTCCATCCGGATCATAGGCAGAGTAGCAACGGTGGCGCCTCCTCCTCCTTCCCCACCGGCGACGGCGCCTCCTCCCTCATGACGGCCGCGTCTAGTTCTCCCCCATGGCGGCGGCAGCTCCTCCTTCCAACCGGTGGCCGCGGCTGCTCCTCCCCCGTGTGCCCCTGCCTCGCGCAGATGCGGTCCGGCATCTGCGCGGCTCGACCTGCGCACACGGGGCTCCCCGGCGGCGACACGGCCCGCCTCGCTCGGATGGTGGCCCCGGCGGAGGAGCGACCGCCTCGCGTGGATGCCGGCCCCGACTGTGAAGCGACTCACCTCGCGTGGATCGGTCGGTATGAGGTGGCGGCCCTTTCTCTGGTAGTGGTGGCGGAGCCCGTCTCCATGCTGGTGCCGCCCTCCCCGCGGTGGCGAACATGAAGATAGGCGGCGGATCTGGCATCTCAGCATGCAGATCCGGATTCCTCTTTACTGCAGTCTCCTACCACGACCTCCTGATTAGTGCAGTCCGCTGCTGTTCTTGGCTGCTGGAGAGGCCCCAATCCTCCATCGGAAGTGGCTGCTGGAGAGGCCCCAATCATCCACGCCGGGGAGCTGCATGCTCGTGTCTCTGCTGGCTGCTGGGAAGTTGCCTGCTCGTGTGTACCCTACACATCCCCATCAGGCTAGCAGAGACAGGCTACGGAGGTGATTTATCTTATCCATATGTGTTTGTTAATGTCAATTTCACTCTACATACTTGGTTCACTGATGCCCACTACAACTATTGCCTCCATGAACAATTGTTTATTTTTCTTTATGTTCGCCTTCTTAGTCCCTGTTTACCAGGCTGCATGAGTTTCTATGATTCTAGCAAATTTAAGTAGTAATTGATGTTCCCGCTTTCAACCAAAATAGTTGAATGGCAGGTCTCTTGTTTGGTAAATTATCTGTTTTCCTACTTCAAAACTCTTGTACTTATTTCTATCCAGTAAATCATCCATATGCATGTTTTCTAATTTCAGAATGTTTCTTTTGGTGAGGAGGTTAGTTAGACATGGAAGAATGAGTTACTCTCGTAGGTGATTAGCCTATTATAGTAAATGCTTATATTCATGTTACACAATTCTAGTATGAAAACAGTAGTAATTTACACATAACGATCAATGGATTCTCATAATATTTCCTTCTAGTATATTTTCAGTAATACCTATCTTTCTGTATGTTATATTGTCGTAACCAATCATACAACTTATTTACTATAATAGTTTGTCATCTATTTATGATCACACCATTGTGGTAAGTTCAACTGTGGGAATTTGATCGAAGACGCCATCCTCAATAGGAGCTTAGATATGAGATATGCCTGCTGGTTACTGTTCTATATCTTTGTCGACAAAGATCATATATATTTGGATTATTGTAGTACTAGTCTACTTATCAAATATCGATTACTAATGTGTTACACGAAAGCAATGCTTATGTCTCTTATTGTTAGCTAAAGCTCTCTTTAACTGATCTTTTTTGCCATAGTCATGGGATTATTGTAAATCTGCATCCTAAGTATTTTTTTATCCTTAGATGACAATTTTTTGCTCTTTTCAGCATGATTGTTTTTAGTTCAAGATTGTACAGTTCCAGATTTTATTGCTTGCTAAATGATCATATTATTTACTACTGCTACTGTTTCAGTTTCAGGTGATGATACTATAGGGGAAATTACCAGGCAACATCTGTGTTTTTTAGTTTAGAGAGCTGCCTTTGGCATGGTTGGTTGATCTTGTCCCTAATATGACTATCCTCAGGCTCCATTTTGCGTTGCCTTAACATATATATATTTTTTGTTCACGTAAATGAAAACAGATCAATCTTGAGCCAGTAACCAATTATCGTAAATAACATATCGATCTTCCAATAACCAATTCTGTGCCATGGTAACTATGTCCACCAATTGACGAGCCTGCATGTACATGGTTCAACTATCCTCAATTTTTCTTGCTCCTGCAGATTGAAGCAATTACTTATTTTGCCAGTGACACCTCCATTCTCACAGTGATGTTTTCTACTTTTCACCCTTACAGATTGAAATCGATTTGATCTAGAAACCAGAACTGAACTACAGGAATTAATTCTGGTGTTTACTTAGGCCAAGGTTACAGTAAACTCATTTGTTCTTGTTAATGATTTATCATGTATCTTGGTTAGCTTATAATGTAAATCACTGATGTGTTATTCGTTCTAATGTTCATTCACCACAGGTGCACGAGAAGGGGCCCAAGTTTGGATTAGACCTGCACTTCGACATGCTTTTACCACCCACTGAACGCTGACGAAGCTTCCAGCCGGACCGGAGGCTCACATGGCATGATCTTGATCGTCCCAGAGTCAGTTCAAAATGAGTGGAGACCTAGTATCATTCTGGTGGGAAGTCAATATAAACATTATAGCTATTTTATGATAAATCAGTGTAAACATTATAGTAACTAGTTATTTGAGACTACTTGACGTATATTTGCCTTGGCTCTCTTCTGTTTATATGTATACCCAATACATTTTAGTATTTGCATATATTCTAGAAAATAATTCTGCAAAAAAATCTAGTAAATATATTATCGTAACTACACTTGGTGTGGAAAAGCATAGCTTCTAGTAAATAATTATGTAAAATTCTAGTAAAGATTGTTGCAAAAATTTAGTAATCATTACTTTAACTACTAAGGGTAGAAAGGCATAGATTCTAGTAATCAATTTGTGAGTCAAGTAAATAGATTATCGTAACTAATAAAGCGAGGCAGCATAGATTCTAAACAATTTACTTCCAGGACGAATCCACTTTCCATGTGCTCTAATAAAAAAGTAATTTGGAGCAAGAATTACCATAAACGAGGAAGCTTGCCATATCCGTGCAAATGGTGCATCCTCGAAACTTGCATGCGTTGACTTGTGAATTCAGTAATCAGCGATCATGAAAATTGCCTCTCCGGTCGGATAGTGATTACAGTAATTAGCGATATTAATTTGCATGCAGTTCCAGCTGTCAGCTCTGCTCAAGAAGCCAACCAGGCAGTGCAAACCGGACGGAACGCTGGCTGCATGGACCGGCCTGGCTACAGAATAAGGTATTCTGTAGCTGGCTACAGAATAAGGTATTCTGTAGCTGGCTACAGAGTATACTCACTCTCTCTCTCTCTATATATATATATATATAGACGATAACTAGCATTACTAAAATCTGTATACAGTTCACAGAAACTAAATACAATGCAATGCGCGTGGAAATTGCTAAGACGAGTACACTTCAGAAACACCAGCAAAACAAATAACACAATGTGATTAAATGGCTTAATTCATGTTATCCTACTGATACATACATATATACATACGTACGTACATACACACACACACACACACACACATATATATATATATATATATATATATATATATATATATATATATATATATATATATATATATATATACATACATACATACGTACGTACATACACACATATATATATATATATATATATATATATATATATATATATATATATATATATATATATATATATATATATATAACCAGAGACGATAACTAGCATTACTAAAATCTGTATCAACCTAGTCCTCAATAGTGCTTTATTGAGAAAAAGAATATGATTTTGCTAAATTACATTTTATTTTAAGCAATAATAGCACTGCACAGGTCACCAGAAGATCAAAATGGACATCACCAAGACACGGGTGAGCCCGCAGCTGTCATTTGTAATTGAGCAAACACATGCAGCTATAGATTAATTTTGAGTCATCACATACAGGATTACATGTCAGACTAACAGTAATAGTATTCCAAGCAGCAGAGGAGTTAAAACATCATCTGCAGAAAGTGGTTACCATCAAGTCACAATGATGTAGGAGTATTGGCCCAACTAGCTCTTTGTTGATGGGCTTACCATCAAGTTCCACACCGCTGCACTTCTTAAGCAATAATGTTACATATCTTCACCCTGCACACCAACGAAAAAAATATTAGTGGTTCTTTGCATTCTGCATGTGCATGATACACGGCTACCAGTTAGTAAAATGATACACGGCTATCAGATGCACATATGCCTCTTAAAAACAGCAAACTAGTTAATCATTAGTCAATCCTAAGTAGACATTCATTCGGAGCCAAGATTTGCACAACTTAACAGGCAAAAAATCAGCTTCATATTAGATTTAGCTTTAAATTAATTAGTACGAGTCTACGCTCAGAATTGAGAATAACAACGTCAACCTGCAGCAGCCCCCGCCGAGAAGTAGACCAGCAAGCACTGGAACAAACAGGAACCGCACCAAAGTTGGCGTCGGCGTCGATCTGCCACGAGCAGAAGCCCCTGCACATGGGCTTGCCAGCCAGATCTAGCCTGCGAAGAAGAAGAGTGAGGAGGAGGAAGAGACAAGGAGGAAGATGGAGAATCCACTGTCAGCCTCGTGAATGGGGAATCTGCTGCCGACCTTGAGAGGAGGGGTGGAGGGCTCACGGCTGCGCTGGCCTCCTCTGCTGCCCGACCACCGGTGCCCTCGCACCGAGCTGGGATCCTAGCGAGCCTCTCATAGATGTTCCCCGCCGTCTTCACTGTCAAGTTTCTGATCGAAATGTCGCGGGCCTTGTTTCCTCCGGTACACGGTGGCGGCCACACCACAAACGTGGTTGGTGTGATCTCGCAAGACTACAAGCCCCTCCGATGTACAATAATGGTGTGCGCAAGCATCGAGTGGTAAGAGATATGCAAACCTCACTAATCACTAGGCCTAAACCTAGAGCAAGCGCATAAGCGGTGGTCTGATCAACCTAAGCACTTCGCAAAACACCTACACTAATCACCTAACAAAACACTAAGCACTATGCAAGTGAAGATCACTAAAATGGTGTATCAACACTCTTGGTATGTTTCCTTAGCTCCACTCCTGTCATTTGGCCGGTTGGGGGTTGTATTTATAAGCCCCACTGAGAAAATAGCCATTGGGGACGAAATCCCGCTTTTTCTGCTACTGACCGGACGCTGGAGTCGTCCTGATCGGACACGTCCAGTCGTCTCGACCGTTGGAGCCACGAACAACTGATCGGACGCTGCCAGCGTCCGGTCACATGCCATCGGACGCGTCTGGTCGTAAGGTCGCCGCTCTGAAACCTCTCTGTACTCGATCGGACGCTGCTGTCCTGCGTCCGGTTGGTTTGCCGCCAGTGTCCGGTCACTTGCTGAGTGTGTTATCGGACTGATGAATAGTGCCATCGGTGCATCCGGTCGATTCACTTGTTCAGCGTCCGGTCGCTGCTGCTGACGCCTGCTGTTGCCGAGCCACTGATCGGAGCGTTCGGTCACTTTCTTTCAGCGTCCGGTCGCTTCTATGAGCTCGTTTCTTTGCGATCTTGCGTGCGGCTTGGTTCCTATCTTCATATTTGAACTTTGCTTGATATCTTGGATCTTCTCTTGTGCTCCTAAGGTCTTGCTTGAGGTGTTGATCATCGCATCACGTCGCCTTTGTCCAAGTCACGTCTTGTATCCTATTGAACTACAAAACAATCACTTGCAAATTCATTAGTCTAATTTGATTGTGTTGATCATCAACCACCAAAATTCAAAGTAAATGGGCCTAGGGTCCATTTTTCTTACAATCTCCCCCCTTTTTGGTGATTGATGACAACACGACCAAAGCAAGCAAATAATAAATTTTTTTAATTTAAAACCTATCTACTTGCTAGGATGCAATGCAAGGGACAAGATTATATGATGCTAAAAGATACTACTTGTAAGAATACATCAAAACTCATCTTGCCCTTGCAAATGTCCCCATGTGGTATTATGGATTTAAGCCTTGCTTTCTACAAATTCTCCCCATTACATAGACTAATCCATAATCCACTATCCTCTCTTTCTCAGATCATTACTACAAATTAATGCTTGCTTTTGGTCCTCTAAATTCTCCCCCTTTGAAATCAAACACCAAAAAGGAAGACATTAGTAGCACAAGGGAGGGTCAAACTTTGTGATTCTTTGTGTGTAGAGTGAAATAGATCACAAAATTTGACTCTCACATTATATAGACTAAGCTCCCCCTAAAAATATGCATACATATGATGGAAGGCAAAGCATATGCATAATTGGTAAATTATTGCACAAGGGAATTTAATCTATATAATGCATAGGGAAAGCATATAAATATCAAAATGAAATCAACATGATGATATCGGTTTAGAAATACCATATGTGGAAACCAATTTGATTTCTACCACTTGCAATCGGTGGTGGATATTTGAAGTATGATGCTTAACTTCGGGGACTCTATTTTCCTTGCAATGAGACTACTACACACATGATAAGCTTGAAAAGGTGTTAGTCTTAAAGCATCCAACTTTTAGAGTAACTTGCACCTAAATTTGTGCACACAAGTATGAAATACTTATAGGAAACATGCACATTGATTTTAGAATAAAAAATACCACTTAAAAGATGATATCACATGAATGTGAGAGTCATTTTCGAAGGCGATATTCGGGAAAAATTATCTACAATTTGGACTTTGGCACATATTAGATGAACAATTGAAGGACAAGTTATGTGCCGTGCTCCTAAACAATTTTAAACCATGCAGGATTGCTCCAAGGAATAAGAAAGAAACCGAGCAAGCCTACCATATGAAATACCTAGTGTATGCATGACAAAATATATAAGAATGCAAATGCAAACCTGGCATGAAGTGTAACTAGATGCTAAAAGACACCAATTGTAGGAAAATTTAAATCAAATACCAATTGAAGTAAATTGAATCTAGTTACCTAACATGGAAAGGGGAATTAGGGTCCATAGTATTCACTAACCCACTTGGCAATGTCTTTGTCCTTCATGATGCACCCCATGAAATGCATCCACACTTTGCCAAGTCTCCAAATTTCCCGATGTCCATCGGACTTCTCACTTCCTTTTCGGAATCTAAACCTTCTTAGTGCTCTTCATGTTGGAAATGATTTCCTTTGGCACCCAAAAGCGTTTGACCCCATTGTTGGCTTGCTTGTTCACATTGATAGCCACTACCTTGTCATTTTTCTTGTTTGCACATTTGTTTGCACCCAAAGGCCTTCTTGTCCACCTTGTTGGTGTAGGTGTTGGAGAGCTTGCTCATTTGCTTCTTCTCTTTCTTCTTTGCTCCTCCCCCATTCTTCACCTTGCACTCATAGGACTTGTGACCTTCCTTGTGGCACACGTAGCAAACCACAGTTTGTTCTTCATCAAGCTTCTTCACTCCCTTGACGGTGTTATCTTGATGAAGTTGGGCTTGCTTCGCCTTGCCTTTCACTTGAGTCAAGTCCTTGGTGAGGCGAGCTACTTCTTGCTTGACTTGCTCATTTTCCTTTGCAACCTCTTATGCGCATGTATCTACAATAAGTTTCTCAACACAAACTTGGTTGCACGGAGATGAGTCTAAACATAAATCATTACAAGAAGTAGATGAATCCCTTTTAGACATGTTGAAGATAGAACTTTTCTTTTTAGATGCCTTAGTGGATGTTGTATTAACAGCTTCAAGATTAGCAACTTTATTAGTTCGCTCATCACAATGTTTGCACATGGTTTCCATTTTAGCAAGTAAACTTTTATAAGCATCTTGTGAGCTAGCTAACTTTTCTTTTAATTTTTCATTTTTTTACAAGTTGCTCATCATTGATTGTGCATGCATTTGTTGTTGCACTAGCCTCAAGTTTCTCAATTTTAGTAGATAGTTCGACACTGAGATTAGCAAAGTTCTCATATTGTTCAAGCAAAATTTTATATGCATCTTGTGAACTATCTAGCTTCCCTTTTAATTTTTCGAGCTTCTTTTGTTGACTGGTGCAAACTTTAGCATAATTAAGATTTTGTTGCACAATTTCATCATAAGAAGGCATTTCATCATCACTATCACTCTCACTAGAGGATGAGCTTTCATTACCTCATTGAAAGGTCCTAATGGCTAGAGGAGGGTGAATAGCCTAATAAAATTTCTACAACAACACTTAACAAAATAGTTAGACAATTATGAGGCAAAGCAAATGTTGCGCTAGCCTACTCAAAAGGCAAGCCATCTATCACAATTCTAGTTTAGATAGTGTCTATTCACACAATAGATATGACACTACTCTATGTTAGTGTGCTCTCAAAGACTAACTAAAGAGCCACACCAACCAACCAAGCAAGCTCTCCCAACTAGCTACACTAAAGAGCTTGTCAACTAGTTTACGGTAAAGTAAAGAGAGTGATCAAGAAGGTTATACCGCCGTGTAGATGAAAGAACCAATCAATCACAAGGATGAATAACAATGAAGACCAATCACCTTGGAATCAATGATGAACACAATGATTTTTACTGAGGTTCACTTTCTTACCGACAAGCTAGTCCTTGTTGTGGCGATTCACTCACTTGGAGGTTCACGCGCTAATTGGCTTCACACACCAAACCCTCAATAGGGTGCCGCACAACCAACACAAGATGAGGATCACACAAGCCACGAGCAATCCACTAGAGTACCTTTTGGCTCTCCGCCGGGGAAAGGTCAAGAACCCCTCACAATCACCACGATCGGAGCTGGAGACAATCACCACCCTCCACTCAACGATCCTCACTGCTCCAAGCCATCTAGATGGTGGCAACCACCAAGAGTAACAAGCGAAATCCATAGCGAAACATGAACACCAAGTGCCTCTAGATGCAATTACTCAAGCAATGCACTTGAATTCACTCCCAATCTCACTATGATGATGAATCAATGATGGAGATGAGTGGGAGGGCTTTAGCTAAGCTCACAAGGTTGCTATGTCAATGAAAATGGCCAAAGGTGTGAGCTTCAACCGGCCATGGGGCTTAAATAGGCTCCCCTATGAAATATAGCTGTTATACCCCTTCACTGGGCATAACGCGGGCTGATCGGACACTGTAGTCCAACTGACCGGACGCAGCACCGGACGCTCCAGTCATGAATACCGGACGTGTCTGGTTGGCACACTGGACGTGTCTAGTAGCCCCCAGACTACCACGTGTCTAGTTCAAACCATCATAGCCATTGCTACCTAATCTGCCGATGACCGGACGCTCAAACTGGACGCTGAATCACAAATGACCGGACACTGAGACGCAGTGTCCGATGGAGTACAGTAAGCATCCTTGCTCGACCGAACGCGTCCGGTGATACCGAACCGGACACTGCTGGCGTCTGATCGACTGTCCTGCTGTATACTGCTTTTTCTGATTCACACCGGACGTGTCCGGTGTGGCGACCAGACTCGTCTGGTCGCTGAGTTCATCACCAAATACCGAACGTGTTCGATCACCATACCGGACGTGTCCAGTCACTCTGTAACCAGTGCGACTAACTCCTTTTCAACTCTATCTACTTCACCCTTGCTCAAATGTGCCAACCACCAAGTGTATCACCTTGTGCACATATGTTAGCATATTTTCACAAACATTTTCAAGGGTGTTAGCACTCCACTAGATCCTAAATGCATATGCAATGAGTTAGAGCATCTAGTGGTACTTTGATAACCACATTCTGATACGAGTTCCACCCCTCTTAATAGTATGACTATCAATCCTAAATGTGATCACACTCTCTAAGTGTCGTGATCACCAAAATAAAATAGCTCCTATGGTTTATACCTTTGCCTTGGGCCTTTTGTTTTTCTTTTTCTTCTTTCCAAGTCCAAGCACTTGATCATCACCATGGTATCATCATCATGCTATGATCTTTGTTTGCTTCACAACTTGGAGTGTGCTACCTATCTCATGATCACTTGATAAACTAGGTTAGCACTTAGGGTTTCATCAATTCACCAAAACCAAACTAGAGCTTTCAATCTCCCCCTTTTTGGTAATTGATGACAACCCTTTCACAAAGATATGAATTGAAATTCAATTAAATCCATGTTGCTTGCTCAAGCATATTTACCATGTGTAAAAGGATATGGACAAGTTTCATGAACCCCAAATGGTAGCAATTGCTCCCCCTACATATGTGCTAAGAGTTTGGATTGTAGCTTGCACATATGCTTAGATATGAAATATAGGAGTCAATGTCTACCACATGATGCTAAGGTATAAAAGATGGACCTTTGAAGCGTGATACCAATCGGAGTGCACCAATATACCATCCTTAGCACCATGGTTAGCTTAATACCACTTTAGAAATATTTGGAAATGAAAGTTATCTAGTGATTTCATTTTATCATTCAATCTAACAACTAGCATACATCACACAAGCATGGATATTTTTAAATTTAGAACTTATGCCATGCAAGCAAACATATGAAATGCACATTCAATTGCACCATACAAGTTCATGAGCTTGCTCCCCCTACTTGTGTGCTCAAAATTTTAATTGATCCCTTTCCTTTTTCACTTTTCTCCCCCTATGTCATATATCAAGTATAGCTTTATGTTTCTCTCCCTTTATGATATTTCTCCCCCTTTTTCACTATTTCTACTACTATCTTTGTTTCTCTCCCCCTTTATCATCAATGACCACAAAGGTTCTAAATATAGATAGAATTACTTGTAGGGTCGAGATTATCAATGTCAATCAATGGGGTGAGGATCATTTTCCCAAATTTGGTCCAATCTAGATTATTTGCCAAAGATATTTAACTCGGTTTGATCCAAGGACATGCTTCTTCACACCTCCAAATAAGGGTTATCTTGTACCATGTTGAGTTAAACACTTAGAGCTCATTTTCTAGATCAAGCACTAGGTTTACAAGCCCATAAACATATCATATGCTATCACTAGATCAAATCAAGCATAGAAGCAATAGTGATATCATATAAACATCAAAATCATTTGATTTTCATGAATGAGACTAATAAAATAGAACCACTTGAAAGGTCCTAATAAAATTGAAAATGTGACTACATGCACTAATCATGTCCTTAGCAAAGATATATGTCATGCCAAACAACTTTTATCTTGGATTGCTCGAAGGAGAGGCATGTCATATAAGTGGGGGGTGCATCAACACATATTTGAGAAATCCAATATGTTCAACTCATTCCTTAGCTTGCAAAGCCTTTTCTCATCCAATGGCTTGGTGATTATATCGGCAAGTTGATCTTCGGTGCCTACACTCTTAATGCAAATGTCCCCTTTTTGTTGGTGATCTCTTATGAAATGATGGCGGATATCAATGTGCTTTGTTCTTGCATGTTGAACCGGATTGTTGGTTAGCTTGATTGCACTCTCATTGTCACAGCAATGGCACTTTCTTGAACTTGATTCCAAAGTCACACAAAGTGTCCTTCATCCAAAGTATTTGTGCACAACAACTACCAACGGTTGATAATGCAACACTATTTTGCTTCTTTGATGACCATAAAACAAGTGATCTTCCCAACAATTGACATGTGCCTGAGGTTCTCTTCCTTTCAACCTTGCATCCCGTATAGTCTGAGTCAGAGTAACCAACTAGCTCAAACTTTGCTCCTTTGGGATACCACAAACCAATATTTGGTGTATGCTTCAAGTACCTCAATATTCTCTTTGTAGCCTTCAAATGACTTTCTCTTGGTGAGGCTTGAAATCTTGCACACATGCATACACTAAACATGACATCTGGCCTTGATGTGGTCACATAAAGTAGGCTTCCAATCATAGACCGATATAATTTTTGATCCACCATGTTGCCACTTGCATCACTATCCAAGTTACCATTTGTTCCCATTGGTGTGCTAATGACTTTGCTATCAATCATTCCAAACTTCTTGATCATGTCCTTGATGTACTTGCCTTGACTCACAAATGTACCATTCTTTAATTGCTTGATTTGAAGACCAAGGAAGTAACTCAATTCTCCAATCATGGACATCTCAAACTCATTAGCCATCATCTTTCCAAATTCATCACAAAAGTCTTAATTGGTTGATCAAAATATGATGTCATCAACATAGATTTGCAATACAAATAGATCTTTTCCAATCTTCTTGATGAAAAGAGTGGTGTCAACTTTACCCATTGTGAACCATTTAGAGAGGAGGAAGTCCCTCAATCTCTCATACCATGCTCTAGGTGCTTGCTTCAAGCCATATAATGCCTTCTTCAACTTATATACATGGTTGGGCTTCTTATCATCTTCAAAACCAGGAGGTTGCTCTATATATACTTCTTTATTGATGTAGCCATTTAGAAATGCACTCTTTACATCCATTTGATAGAGCTTGATGTTATGGGCATAAGCATAGGCTAGCAAGATTCTAATTGCTTCCAATCTAGCAACTGGGGCATATGTTTCTCCAAAGTCAAGACCTTCAACTTGTGTATAGCCTTGTGCTACCAATCTTGCTTTATTTCTTACAACTATCCCATCTTGATCTTGCTTGTTTCTAAAGACCCATTTGGTTCCAATCACATTGTGTCCCTTTGGTCTTTCTATCAACTCCTATACTTGATTTCTTGTGAAGTTATTCAATTCTTCATGCATAGCATTCACCCAATCAACATCCTTCAATGCTTCATCTATCTTCTTTGGTTCAATGGATGATACAAATGAGAAGTGCTCACAAAATAATGCTAATCTTGATCTAGTTTGCACACTTCTTGAAATATCACCAATGATAGTGTCCAATGGATGATCTCTTGCAACATTGGTTGGTTGGAGGATTGAAACTTGATTGCTTGCACTTGCTTGATCATTAGGTTGAGATGATGTACTAACCACTTGATCTTGTTCATTGTCATGAGATCCACTTGCACTAACTTAATTTGTATCATCTTGCACATTTGAGTTAGAGAGCACTTGCACTTGATCATCTTCATCATCATTCACTTGCCTAGGCCTCAATTCACCAACATCCATGTTCTTCATGGCATTTGAAACTTGAATGCCTCTAACATCTTCTAAGTTCTTATTCTCTACTTGTGAACCCTTGGTTTCATCAAATTCAACATCATGAACTTCCTCAAGAGTACCACTATCCAAATTCCAAACTCTATATGCTTTGCTTGTGGTGGAATAACCAAGTAGGAATCCTTCATCACATTTCTTGTTAAACTTGCCCAATCTTGTGCCTTTCTTCAAGATATAACATTTGCAACCAAAGACCTAAAAATATGCAATGTTGGGCTTTCTACCATTCAAGAGCTCATATAGTGTCTTCTCTTTCAATGGGTGACAATAGAGGCGGTTGCTACAATAGCAAGCCGTGTTGATAGCTTCGGCCCAAAAGGATTGACTCATATTGTACTCACTAAGCATAGACCTTGCTATATCAATGAGTGTTCTATTCTTCCTCTCAATAAGGCCATTTGATTGTGGAGTATACTTAGCCAAGAATTGATGTCTAATTCCAAATTTATCACATAACTCATCAATTTTAGTGTTCTTGAACTCACTACCATTGTCACTTCTAACTCTCTTGATGGTTGTTTCAAACTCATTGTGAATGCCCTTGACAAATGATTTAAATGTTGTAAACACATCACTTTTGTCCACTAGAAAGAATACCCATGTGTATCTAGTGTAATCATCCACTATCACAAATCCATATTTGTTTCCACCAATATTAGTGTATTGTGTTGGCCCAAACAAATCCATGTGCAATAACTCAAATGTTTTACTAGTGCTCATCATGTTTTTCTTAGGATGGTTGTTTCCAACTTGTTTGCCGGCTTGACAAGAGCTACAAAGCTTATCCTTTTCAAACACAACATCTTTCAATCCTCTAACCAAGTCATGCTTAATCAATCTATTCAATTGTTTCATTCCAACATGACCAAGCCTTCTATGCCATAACCAATCCATGCTAGACGTAGTGAACAAGCATGTGGACAATCTAGCTTCACTAGCATTGAAATCAACCAAGTATAGATTCTCATATCTAAAGCCTTTGAAGATCAAATTAGAGCCATCTACACTTATGATTTCTACATCATCTACCCCAAATATGCATTTGAATCCAAGATCACACAATTGAGCCACGGATAGCAAATTGAAGTTCAAGCTCTCTACTAGCAACACATTGGATATGCTCATGTCATTGGATATTGTAATCTTACCATGCCCTTTGACCTTGCCTTTGCCATTGTCACCAAATGTGATACTATCATAACCATCATTGCCATTAGTGTTGATTGAGTTGAACATTCTTGCATTATCGGTCATGTATTGAGTGCACCCACTATCAAGAACCCAATGCCTTCCTCCGGCTTTGTAATTGACCTATAAAAGAAGATCAATTCTTTTTAGGTACCCAAACTTGCTTGGGTCTTTGAAGGTTAGTTACTAAGCTCTTTGGAACCCAAATGGCTTTCTTTTTTGAGCCCATCCATGGTTTATCAATGAACTTAGCCTTCACACCATTTGTACCCTTAGTAAGCATATAGCATGAATCAAGCTTAATGGAGGATACATTAGCATTTTTGCTCTTATTTTTGCATTCTTGCTCTTTGTGACCCACTTGCTTGCAACTAGTGCAAAACCGACCATTGTTCTTCACAAAACTTGTCTTGTGAGGAGCAAAGGCCACCTTGCCTTTCTTGGGGGTATAGCACAATCCCTCTTTGTAGAGAGAAGCTCTTTGGCTACCCAAGCACATAAGCAAGTGGTCCTCACCACCATAAGCCTTAGCTAAGGTGTGAGTGAGCTTAGTGACCTCCTTCTTGAGGTTCTCATTCTCAACTACTAGTGAGGCATCACAAGTGAGACCATCACTACTAGATGAGGTAGAAGTGGAAGTACTACAAGAAGGGTTAGTGAGAGCAACAATGATAGGCATAGATAGTGATTCATCAATTATATCACAAGTTATACCTACATTGCAAGTTTCAACATGCTTCCTTTTATTTTGCTCTTTAAGCGAAGAAGAATGAGCTTTTTCAAGCTTTTTGTGAGCTTTGCCAAGCTTCTCATGGGCTTCCTTTAGCTTTTCATGAGTTGCTTTGAGCTCATCAAGGGCTTGCTTAAGGGCTTTTACCTCCTTATTCAAGCTCTTGCATTTCCTTCTCTTAATGTCAAAGTGTTCTTTAGCATCTTCTAGCATGCCAAATAATTCGTCCTTAGTAGGTTCATCATCATCACTATCACTATCATTTTCATTTTCATGTTCATTATCATCAATATGTTCTTCATCACTTTCATCATCACAAGATTGTGCCTTAGTGGCCTTAGCCATGAAGCATGATGAAGATTCGAAGAGAGAAGGTTTCTCATTAATAGCAATGCTTGCAAGAACCCTCTTTTTGGTGGTCTTGTTATCATCACTATCATCATCATCATCATCACTTGAGGAAGCATCACAATCCCAAGTGACTACATATGAACCACCCTTCTTCTTCTTGAATGCCATCTTGTCCTTCTTCTCTTTCTTTTCCTTCTTGTCCTTCTTGTTCTTCTTGTTGTCATCATCATTGTCGCTATTGTATGGGCATTGAGCAACAAGATGATCTTTGCTTCCACACTTGAAGCACCTTCTTGACTCTTCTTTGTTCTTGGATGAAGACTTCTTCCTTCTAGCATGGTAGCCCTTCTTTACCATGAACTTGCCAAATCTCTTGACAAAGAGAGCCATCTTCTCATCATCATCATCATCCCAAGATTCATCTTCTTCACTTGATGTCTCTTGCTTAGCTTTGCCCTTTGATGATGTCGCTTTGAATGCCATGCTCTTCTTCTTGTCATCCTTCTTGTCATCTTTCTTCTCCTTCTTTTCTTCCTTCTCATCATCATCTCTATAAGTATCATCGGTCATTATATCTCCCAATACTTGGTTTGGTGTCATGGTGTCCAAACTGCTTCTTACTAGAATGGTGACCAATGTGCCAAATCTTGAAGGTAAGCACCTCAAGAACTTATGGGAGGAGTCCTTGTCCTTCACCTCTTCTCCAAGTGCTTTGAGATCATTGACAAGCACTTGAAGCCTATGGAACATCTCTGGCACACTCTCATCCTCCTTCATCTTAAAGCTTGCAAACTTTTCTTTGAGGATGTATGCCTTAGCACCCTTTATGGCTTGAGTGCCCTCAAATGATTCTTCCAACTTCTTCCAAGCTTCATGTGCCATCTCAATATTCTTGATTTGCTCAAATGTTCTTTCATCAATTGCATCATGAATGGCACTTAGAGCAATATCATTGTTTTGGAGAAGCACTTCTTCGGCCATGGTGGGATTCTCTGGATCATCAATCTCAATTTTGGTTTCTACCACCTTCCACACCTTTTCTATTGATTGACTTGATGTGTGTGGTCATCTTTGACTTCCAATAAGAATAATTTGTGCCATCAAATTGGGGTGGCTTCTTGGTGTTGTTGATTTGAGCTATTTTTACACCGAAGGTTGTTAAGCCTCAAATAACGGTGACCTCGACTCTGGTACCACTTGAAAGGTCCTAATGGCTAGAGGGGGGGTTGAATAGCCTAATAAAATTTCTACAACAACACTTAACAAAATAGTTAGATAATTATGAGGCGAAGCAAATGTTGTTCTAGCCTACTCAAAAGGCAAGCCACCTATCACAATTCTAGTTTAGATAGTATCTATTTACACAATAGCTATGACACTACTCTATGTTAGTGTGCTCTCAAAGACTAACTAAAGAGCCACACTAACCAAGCAAGCAAGCTCTCACAACTAGCTACACTAAAGAGCTTGTCAACTAGTTTGTGGTAAAGTAAAGAGAGTGATCAAGAAGGTTATACCGACGTGTAGATAAAAGAACCAATCAATCACAAGGATGAATAACAATGAAGACCAATCACCTTGGAATCAATGATGAACACAATGATTTTTACCGAGGTTCACTTGCTTGCCGGCAAGCTAGTCCTCGTTGTGGCGATTCACTCACTTGGAAGTTCACATGCTAATTGGCTTCACACGCCAAACCCTCAATAGGGTGCCACACAACCAACACAAGATGAGGATCACACAAGCCACGAGCAATCCACTAGAGTACCTTTTGGCTCTCTGCCGGGGAAAGGTCAAGAACCCCTCACAATCACCATGATCGGAGCCGAAGACAATCACCACCCTCCGCTCAATGATCCTCACTACTCCAAGCCGTCTAGGTGGCGGCAACCACCAAGAGTAACAAGCGAAATCCATAGCAAAACACGAACACCAAGTGCCTCTAGATGTAATCACTCAAGCAATGCACTTGGATTCACTCCCAATCTCACTATGATGATGAATCAATGATGGAGATGAGTGGGAGGGCTTTGGCTAAGCTCACAAGGTTGCTATGTCAATGAAAATGGCCAAAGGTGTGAGCTTCAACTGGCCATGGTGCTTAAATAGGTGCCCCCACAAAATAGAGCCGTTATACGCCTTCACTGGGCATAACGCGGGCTGACTGAATGCTACAGTCCAACTGACCGGACGTAGCACCGGACGCTCCGGTCGTGAATACCGGACGTGTCTGGTCGGCATACCAAACGTGTCCGGTAGCCCCCAGACTACCACGTGTCCAGTTCAAACCATCATAGCCATTGCTACCTAATCTGCCGATGACCGGACGCTCAAACCGGACGCTGAATCACAAATGACCGGACGCTGAGCTGGAGCGTCCGATGGAGTAGAGTAAGCATCCTTGCTCGACCGGACATGTCCGGTGATACCAGACCAGACGCTGCCAGCGTCCAATCGACTGTTCTGTCGTATATTGCTTTTTCTGATTCACACCGTACGTGTCTGGTGTGGCGACCGGACGCGTCCGGTCGCTGAGTTCATCGCTAAATACCAGACGTGTCCGGTCACCATACCGGACGCGTCCAGTCACTCTGTAACCAGCGCGACTAACTCCTTTTCAACTCTATCTACTTCACCCTTACTCAAATGTGACAACCACCAAGTGTATTACCTTGTGCATATGTGTTAGCATATTTTCACAAATATTTTCAAGGGTGTTAGCACTCCACTAGATCCTAAATGCATATGCAATGAGTTAGAGCATCTAGTGGCACTTTGATAACCACATTCCGATACGAGTTCCACCCCTCTTAATAGTATGGCTATCAATCCGAAATGTGATCACACTCTCTAAGTGTCTTGATCACCAAAACAAAATAGCTTCTATGGTTTATACCTTTGCCTTGAGCTTTTTATTTTTCTCTTTCTTCTTTCCAAGTCCAAGCACTTGATCATCACCATGGTATCATCATCATCATGCTATGATCTTTGTTTGCTTCGCAACTTAGAATGTGCTACCTATCTCATGATCACTTGATAAACTAGGTTAGCACTTAGGATTTCATCAATTCACCAAAACCAAACTAGAGCTTTCACTCGTGCCATAAGGCACATATGCGAAGAGCTTGATGATGAGTGCTTGCGCCCTTGCCTCTTATGATGGTGTTCTTCTTCACTTGAAGAATCATCCCATTACCTTATTGATGTGAGGGCTTGGTTCTTGCACACCTTCTTCTTTGTCTTGGGTGTGGGCTTGTTTGGACAAACTTTCATAAAGTACCCCAACTCGCCGCATCCATAGCATCCTCTCTTTCTTTGCTCGTTTCTTTGATTAGTGAAGATGATATCTTGGATTTAGATGGGCACACCCTTAACATTGAGCCTTTGGATCATCTTCTCCACCTTGTTCATTAGTTTGATTCTTCATCAAGGTCGGAGGTGGAGGAGGAAGATTGATCATCTTCACTTGAATCTTCATCATCATCATCATCGTCCTCATCTTCTTCTTCATCTTCACTTGAGGAGCTTGAGCTTGAGCTTGTCTCAACTTGCTTGCTCTTCATCTTCTTTTTCTTGCTATATGAGAGAGCTTTGCCTTTGCTCGATGAAGAGGCTTTGTCTTGACCCATCTTACATGACATTTCAAATGCCACTATCTTGCCAATGACTATGCCTAGGGTCATGGTGCTCAAGTTCTCCATGTTGTGAAGGATGGTGATGATGCTTGCATATTTCTTTTGTGGTAGCACAGATATGATCTTCCTCACAATGTCCGCATCATCTAGCTTTGTTAGTCCTATTGAATGGAGCTCATTGATAATTAGATTCAAACGAGAATACATATCACGAACAAGTTCATCATCATTCATTGTGAAGGAATCATAATTTTGTTTAGCTAGACAATGTTTTTGCTCACGGATGTTAGATGTGCCGTCATGGAGCTCTTGATGTTTTAACCAAATTTCATGTGCCGTATTTAAAGTGAACACTTGGTTAAACACATCCATACTAAATGATTCAAACAAAGCAATTTTTAGCTCTTGCATTGAAATGTATTTCCTTTTCTTTACTCTTTGTGGGTTTATCGGGATTCTTAATGGGTTTCATCCCATCATGAGTGACTCTCCAAACTCCCAAATCAACCACCACAAGGTAACAAGCCATTCTAGCTTTATAATATGGGAAGTTAGTGCTATCAAAGTGCGGAAGCCTAGAGGTATCCATCCCAACCACTTTAAATAGCGTTAGCTCAACGGCGGTTAAGCCAAAGGTCCAAACTGAGCCAACCGGCTCTGATACCAATTGAAGGAGACCATGACGCCTAAGAGGGGGGGGGGTGAATTAGGCAACTTAAAATTCTAATTCTAAACTATGGCCTCTTTTTCTAACCTTAGCAAAACCTATGCAAAAGTTAAACTATCTAAATGTGCAACTATAGCTTTGCTAGTGTATTGCTATCTCTACCACAAAAGGAGTAATACAATCAATATAAATGCAAAAGTTAAAGAGTAAGGTAGAGCTATGCAAACTCTCATCGATGACTCTGGTATTTTTATCGAGGTATCGAGAAGCGCGCTAGTTTTTCCTAGTCCTCGTTGGAGCCCCTCGCAAGGTATCTCTCGCAAGGGCCAAGCTCTAGGTCGGGTAACTCTGTGGATAGCCTCGGGCATTCCCCACACAGAAGTGGGTCTTCGACATGCCTTTCGGTAGGCCTTTCCTGGATGCTCCCTGCCATCTTCACTATCAAGCTTCTGGCCGAAACACCACGGGCCTTGTTCCCTCCGGTACACGGTGGCGGCCATACCACAAACGCGATTGGTGTGATCTCGCAAGACTACAAGCCCCTCCGATGTACAACAATGATGTGCGCAAGCACTGAGTGGTAAGAGGTATGCAAACCTCACTAAACACTAGGCCTAAACCTAGAGCAAGCGCATAAGCGATGGTCTAATCAACCTAAGCACTTCACAAAGCACCTACGCTAATCACCTAATAAAACACTTAGCACTATGCAAGTGGAGATCACTAAAATGGTATATCAACACCCTTGGTTTGTTTCCTTAGCTCCACTCCTACCATTTGGCTGGTTGGGGGTTGTATTTATAAGCCCCACTGAGAAAGTAGCCTTTGGGGACGAAGTCCCGCTTTTCTGCTATTGATCGAACGCTAGACTCGTCTTGATCGAATGCGTCCGATCGTCCCGACCGTTGGAGCCGCAAACAACTGATCAGACGCTGCCAGCATCCGGTCACATGCCACCGGACGCGTCTGGTCACAAGTTCACCGCTCTAGAACCTCTCTGTACTCGATCGGACGATGTTGTCCTACGTCTAGTCGGTTTGGCGCTAGTGTCCAGTCACTTGCTGACTGTGTTGTTGGACTGATGAACAGTGTCATCAGTGTGTCCGGTTGATTCACTTATTTATCGTCTGGTCGCTGCTGCTGACGCCTGCTATTGCTGAGCCACTGATCGGAGCATCTGGTCACTTTCTTCTAGCGTTCGGTCCAGCATTCGGTCGCTTCTATGAGCTCGTTTCTTTGTGATCTTGCGTGTGGCTTGGTTCCTATCTTCATGCTTGGACTTTGCTTGATATCTTGGGTCTTCTCTTGCACTCCTAAGGTCTTGCTTGAGGTGTTGCTCATCAAATCACGTCGCCTTTGTCCAAGTCACGTCTTGCATCCTATTGAACTATAAAACAATCACTTGCAAATTCATTAGTCCAATTTGATTGTGTTGGTCATCAAACACCAAAATCCAAAGTAAATGGGCCTAGGGTCAATTTTCATTACACCCGCATAATCCGAGTTAGAGTAACCAACTAGCCCAAACTTTGCTCCTTTGGGATACCATAAACCAATATTTTGTGTATGCTTCAAGTACCTCAATATTCTCTTTGTGGCCTGCAAGTGACTTTCTCTTGGTGAGACTTGAAATCTTGCACACATGCACACACTAAACATGACATCCGGCCTTGATGTGGTCACATAGAGTAGGCTTCTAATCATAGATTGATATAACTTTTGGTCCACCAAGTTTCCACTTGCATCACTATCCAAATTGCCATTTGTTCCCATTGGTGTACTAATGGCCTTTGCTTCATTCATGCCAAACTTCTTGAGCATGTCATTGATGTACTTGCCTTGACTCACAGATGTACCATTTTTCAATTGCTTGATTTGAAGACCAAAAAAGTAACCTAACTCTCCAATCATGGACATCTCAAACTTATTAGCCATCATCTTCCTAGGCTCGTCACAAAAGTCTTGATTGGTTGATCCAAATATGATGTCATCAATATAGATTTGCAACACAAATAAGTCCTTTCCAATCTTCTTGGTGAAAAGAGTAGTGTCAACCTTACCCATTTTGAATCTCTTTGAGAGGAGAAAGTCCCTCAATCTCTTATACCATGCTCTAGGTGCTTGCTTCGAGCCATACAATGCCTTCTTCAACTTGTACACATGGTTGGGCTTCTTGTCATCTTCAAAACCAGGAGGTTGCTCAACATAAACTTCTTCATTGATGTAGCCATTGAGAAATACACTCTTGACATCTTTTTGATATAGTTTGATGTTGTGGGCACAAGCATAGGCTAGCAAGATTCTAGTTGCTTCCAATCTAGCAACCGGGGCATATGTTTCTCCAAAGTCAAGACCTTCAACTTGTGTATAGTCTTGTGCTACCAATCTTGCTTTGTTCCTTACTACTATCCCATCTTGATCTTGCTTGTTTCGATAGACCTATTTGGTTCCAATCACACTATTTCTAGAGTGAGAATTTGGAAGTTATTTATAGTAGGAAATGACAAAATGTGTTTACATACCCTCAACTGGCCGTCGAAGACAGAAGCCTGGTTGAGAAGCCCGGACCATGACTTCATCAACCCGGCGAACTCCGAGCTATAAGCCTAGAGCTAGGTACTTGGTCCAGTAACTGGGATGACATCGTCCTCCTCCGCTTGTTGGGCGCTTGTCGTTGGCACTTTTAGGGTAGGAGCACTCGGTGCAGCAATGCTTGGGTCAGCCCTCGCGCTTCGCACTTCTTCTTCAGCAGTAGCCTCCGTAGGCTCTGGCCCCGGTGGCTAATGTGCTTTATCACTCACAAGCACCACTACCTATGGCTATGGCACCTCCACACTCTCTGTGGTACCCCGCTATGCAGGTTGCTCTACCTCACCGATGGTAGACGTTGGACCTTGCGCCCAGGGCATTGCAGTAGACTTGGGTGGAGACATAGGCCCGCTTATCTGGCCTTTTTCCATCCGGTCACCCTTAGTTCATGGGTTCTCTTCAACCTAGGGCTCCTCACTCCATGCCCAGGTACTCAATGCCTTTTGTACCCTAGGATGAGTAGCATACAAGTGATGTCCCGATAACAAAAATAATATACAAAGGATTTTTTTGACAATTACTTGGCACTGGATCTCTTCTTCAAGGTGGGCTTGCCTAGTGATATCCCACTAAGCGATCGACCCAGCCCTAGACTCGACACTGATGCTGATAGTACTGAGTCCTCTAGATGACTCATAGTACTAGCATCCTATCCAAGTGTGATCCCATCACCCTGAGTTGGCACTCAGGTGCTCCACAGATCTGGTGGCAGCATTCTACCAAGAGTAGTTCAATGTCACCAAATACATCTATGATAGACTTTTGTAACATAATTTTACTTGAAAAAAAATACTTACTGTCTAATGGAAAATGAGGTGTCTTCCTCCTCCTCTTCCGCCCGTTCCTCCATAGCCTCAATGCAGTAACTATTCACAACTTGGATTCAACACAAGGTACCATTTGGACTACACGGAGATAATTCAGACATCTTTTACCTGGTCTTAGTGTATAAGAACAACGGGGCCTCTTTGGTACTGGCCCACTCGCGCTGGCATCAACGTTGGCCTCCAAGGACTACTTCCCACTTGCGGCTGCCTCCCCAACACTCGGATTAAACTAGACCATGAAATCATCTAGGCTCCCCGAGTTGCTATCACCCTCTTGCTCCCCAGGGATGGTGGAGGCGGCTCTCCCTCTGCCTGCTCCACTGGATGCCGCTTCGCTTCTGCCAACTCCAAAGCTAGGACACGAAGGTGGGGTGGGTAGTTCATTAAAGTTGCACCCCAAGTGTTGTACCAATAATTATCAATCTATAGGAGTTACTCCCCACAATATCAAGACATTGCAAAGTGGATTTTCATGGTTTAGTTCAAGATACTGGTACGATATCACCAATACCGCCTGGAGTATATCTTGAATCCTCTCTAGGACTTCATCTTCTGTTAGCTCCTCAATTGTCACCCAGGCTGGATCCTATGACCTGATGTACATGAAGTCATAGTGCACCTTCTCCTATAGTGGCTGCACTCGGCGCCTAATGAAGCTGGCGACTACTCCAACTCCGTTTAGGCCTTGATCCTTCATGGCCGAGAGTTGCTTGGGGAACGAGCGAATTCCTTCAAGCTCCGTTGCGCTCATCGGCTCCTTCTCCTAGCGAGCATTGGGCACAGGTGTGGTGTTGCTATGGATCTCTAGCGGTGGCCACATATTCCCCACATAAAACCACTTGGCCCTCCAATTCTTTACAAAATCAACAAGGGTATAGTGGAGATAATCTTTCTTCTTCCCCACTTGAAACTGAATATCGGCGCCACCCAAAACACTTGGATTTGTGGCGTATAGGTGCAGTTTTAGTTTGAAAAAACAATGGAAAAGAGTGATGGAGGGGGAATACCAAGGAAAGTTTCACAAAGATGAACAAAAATCAAGAGATATAGGATAGAGTTAGGGTTCATATGGTTCAGGGTTACACCGTAGTAATGCAAAAACCCATGTAAAAACAGATAAGCTGGCAACCCTAACCCATGCTGGATGAATGAAACCAAGAGCATAATTTCACTCGGCTCAAGATTAGGAATGTGGTGCTCACCGGGCGCCTTCCATTCCCCCAGCTTTTGGTCAGGCAAATAGCCCTAATCGCGAAGCTTGTAAAGGTGCTTTAGCTTTGTGCTTGGTGTCGGTTAGATCTATGTAGTGGCGTCCATCTTCGGCACCTCCAATGCCCTCTTCTTGGCAATCTTCTTAGCTGTGGTGCTCGGGTTCTTGCCCTTACCCTTCAAGCAGAGCTCTTTTTTAGATCTAGGGTTTGAGGGAGACGGTGCTCACAATAGGCATGTGGGCTTAAGCAGAATGTGGAATGCGACAGAGGAAGAAGACGCATGGGGTGGTTACCCTTTATGCAGGGATTCCACTACCGTGTGGCCCGATAATCATGCCAATGGGCATGGCATTTTGGTTTCCCTTCCATTTTAATGATGCTGCACGGATTGATACAACGGTTGCATGCCTTTTCATGATTTCCAACGCGTCAGAATATGTTCAGACTTATCTGTTGGATTTCCTCTATCCGGGTACCGGCCATGATACGACCGTTATCTACACGACCACATCGTGCAATACCTAGATGATTCTGCAGTACTTGGACAATTGCTTGACAGTATGCACTACATAGCATAGTACTCAGATGAAAATTTTTTATTCAACAATAGAACAATGGATACAAAGTTGCACACTTTACAAATTTCAAGACCACTTAGTACAAGTTTTTTTAGTCAATAACAAAGACAACACCTACTCAGATATAACAAAGTAGTCATACTCTAAGTGCTTCTCAGTAGGTACTTTTCTACCCGATGCACCTGGATCCAAGAGAAGAGTAATGCATCCGGGTAGATAACAGAAGTGTAGTGTGTCCTAGCCTAGAACCTTGGGTAGACTATCTGGCTATGAACATTTGTTGGCCACCTACCCATGGGAGCATAGCTACTGCAAGAGGAAGCCTATAGGCCAGTATGTAGGATGAGCTACTCGCACATCTTGCCACCCAGCCGACGCCATATGTATACATTCAGGTCCAAGTACGACCTTTCATGGACAGACGCCGACAGGCTCCCTAGAAGAACTAACATGGGACTATTGGATGTGCCACCCTACTAGTCATCACAAGACTTCTTCTAGTTGTAGATCCAGACTACTCTACTATGCACAACTGTGGGTTTAGCCTACCTCTAAACCCGCTCATAAGAATTCTTCTAGTCACTACAGCTCTTGGCTATGCCAACTGAGTATTCCCGAGGGTTGGTCTACTTTGGTCACTACCATATTTGCAAGCTACAAACTCTGAGCCACTTCGCTTCTTCTACAACTGAGGTTCAAGTGCTTGCCAGGAGGGTTTTTATAGGTGTTTTGACGATGTCTATAGACAAGGTTCACGCAGAATACATGGACAAGCTACTAACTCCTACATTGATTCACGTGCTACACTTCAAGGATAAAGTGCACCCCACTACACCTTTTTAGTGTATAGGCAGCCTTTTCTCAGCACATGTGAAGTTATAGTACACCCGGTAGCATCTTTGATAGAATATTCTCATGAATATACTGAGCATCTTTGGACCAACGGTACTAAAGCTTTGCATGTGATTTGAACGAGTCCTACCTACTTCTGTACAAGCAGACAGGGCAATAATTTTTGTTAGCACTCTCATCCTCGAGTATATTCTTTTTAGATCCTTGTCTTGAGTACAAGTACTTGGACACAGGCTCAGGGGATGTAGGGTACATATCCTCTATGGATGTTTTTTCTTTTGGACCTTCTAACTCTTTGTTTATCAAATAGTAAGAGGCTCGGGGGGCTACACTCAGTGAGTGCACTTTCCTGAAAAGTGCATGTCACCTGAAGGCTTTACAGAGCACCTCATGGCTTCACTCACAAAGGCACTCGGATTACACTTGTTTCTACTCAGCAAGACCAGGAGGAACAACAAGGCTTTCGAGTTCAACCATGACATGCTTAGGGGCTTGATAGACCTAGGTCCTAGGGGTTTCCCATGGGAGTATTACCCGGATGGGCCCTAGGATGGCCCATGATCTGTTGAAGGATGCGAGACAAGATAGCATGGACTTCAAGTTATTCCAGATCAACTTAGTCAGTTTACTATGAAAGCTAGATTCTGTAAAAGGACTAGGACTCTTCTCTTGTAACTGACTAGGACTAGATACGTGCCTTTACCCTCTCCCCTATATAAAGAGAGGTATGACGCACCCCTTGTAACCCTAACAATCATACAATCAATCCAACGCAAAAGGCTACATGCTGACTAGACGTAAAGGCTATTACTCGATAGGAGGGCCAGAACCAGTATAAATCATTCATCTCTTTACATTTACTGTCGAGTTCTGCATACATCGAAGCCCTTCGAATATCATCCTAGATAACCCCGTGATGAATTGTCGGTCATCAAGCACTGACAGCCTCGAGCTCCCAATGGCTCTCTGTGTCTTGGGGGCTCTATAAATTGAAGTGCTTCGGTTTGGGCTCACTCTCTTCGATATTTTCACCTATGATACATCCTTGTGAGCCTAAACAAACACCTCCCACTTATCTCTATAATTGATTCATCATCATATTGAGATTGGGAGTGATTCCTAGTGCATTTGCTTGAGTGATTGCATCTAGTGGCACTTGGGGATCGTTGTGGCTGCAGATTTCTTGTTACTCTTGGTGGTTGCCGCCACCTAGACGACTTAGAGCAGCAGAGGAGCATCAGCATGAGTTGGTGATTGTTTGTGGCCGTCTCATGGTGATTTGTGAGGGGTCTTGTACCTTTCCCGGTGGAGAGCCAAAAGGTAAGTCTAATAAATTGCTCATGTCATTAAGTTACCTCACTTGTGGGTGGATTCTTGCAGCGCCAAGTGTTGGCTAGATGTGTGATACCTATTAGCCACCGAACCACCAAGTGTTGGTCGACATAATGAGGACTAACATGTCGGCATGCACGTGAACCTTAGTAGAAAAATCGTGTGTCATCTTGTGATTGGATTTCTCCCGGTGATCGATTGGTATTCATATTGATTGGTTCATCACACTTGCCATGGCGTTATAATCACCCTACTCTCTCTTATATTACTTTCTTTACATTCTTGTCTAGTGTCAGGCTCTTTAGTGTAACTAGTTATGAGAGCTTGTTAGTTTGGTTAGTGACGCTCTTTAGTCAGCCTTTGAGAGCTCACTAGCTTAGCAAGTAGCAACCAAGGCTTGCGTGTGAATTAGTGATCATAGCAACTAGAATTGTTGGGTAGGTGGCTTGCAATCCATGTAGAGCTCGAGCAAAATTACATTTCGTTGTTTAGCGTACTAACAAATTGCTCTAGTGATTTTATAGTTTTTAATAGGCTATTCACCCCCTCTAACCATATAAGGCCCTTTTAGATGACCTTTTTTTGTTTTTTGATTGATTTTCACATACGCCTACGCAAACTTGATTTTCACAGACAGACATTGTGTCTGCCACCGTAAAGCCGCATTAATGCAAGCCTTTTAGCGGAGGTGGAGGCGGACGCTTTGCCCGCCTACATAAACCTAAAACGCCCGCCTATGAAAAGAATAGTGTATTAGTGACCTCTCATACACTTTTGTCCTTACTTCGTGTAAAAGAGTTAACTCGGAGGTTCTAAATTCAGAACGACAAGGATTGTAAGCTGGCCCTCACCATCCTAAACTTTCATGGTTGAATTAAACCTACCAACTACAACTCCTCATGTGCCACATAGGCCACACGGACTAACAGGATTGGGTGTTACAACACAGCCCTAGTTAGCTTGCTATACTTGGTAGCAATAGGGATGAAAACGGTATGGAAATATCCTATACCGAATCGCATCGCTTTCTATATTTAATCCGATTGAATTCGTATTTTTGGACAAATTTGAATTTGGTTTAAAATTGGGAACACCAAATTCGAAATCAGAACGAAAACGGTTTAGATATTTTCTTACAATTTTCTACTTTTCTACTTTTAATTCGGAATATCCTGAATTTGAAATTCAGTTTAAACCGACCACTAGAAGTCCAGCCTTAGAAAATTTGTATCTTTTTCGTACGATCTCGGATGAAGATGATTTTTATATGAAAATTGTAGCTCTTGATGAGATCTACAACTTTCTTGTTTTTAGTTTTTTTCATTTGAGGTCTTTAAGATGTTTAAAAAATTAAACAATGTTTCAGCGATATATTAATAGCGTACAACCACTTGTTGCCTTACACTACTACAGGAAACTTCATCGAGGCGGACGAAATGGCTTAATCAAGGCAGGCATCACAACCGCCTCAGTCCAAAGGTCATGGTAAATGGGACCTTTTCCGACGTGGTTGGATCTCGCCTCGGTAAATCAAACAAAGAAAACAAAAAAAAGAAATACCCGTGGATAAACCCAGCGAGCCCATCCATGGTCCCGTCGAGCCCATCTAGCCGCCGCCGCTTCGCTCGTTGGATCTGCACCTCTGCCGCACCCGCTCGCTGGAGGAGGTCACCCACTCGCCAAATGCGGTCGCTGCTCGCTAGATCTGGCCACCCGCTTGCCGGATCCGGCCATTGCTAGCCCGATCCAGCCGCCTGCGCCTAGATCCGCCGAACCTGGGACCCAATCCGCCGCCGCCGTACTATTAGGGAAAGGGAGCCTTGCCCGAGCCTAGAGAATCCAGAGGGGAGCCTTGCCTACACCTGGACAAGCCATAGGGGAGCCATGACCCACGCCTAGAGAAGCGGTAGGGTAGCCTTGCCCACCTGGAGAAGCCGGACCATCCAGCCACCACAGCCGCTGCATCCGCCTAGAGATACCGCCACACCGCGTGAGGGGGGACGCGCCGCCCACGCACCCTTGCCTACGAGGCCGCGCCACCCGCGCCCATGTGAGGCCATGACACCGACGTCCATGCGAGGCCGCCTCGGTTGTGCCACCCGTGCCTGAGAGGTGGAGGGAGAGGGAGACCACCGGCTCAGAGGGGGAGAGGGAGAGTGGGAGAGGGAGAGGCGCATGCTCAAGGAGGAGAGGGCGCCGCGTCCTATCGGGCTTCGGGAGAGGGAGCTAGGAGAGGAGTGGGAGATGTGAGAGGAAACACTAACTCATGATTTTATCCTTGGTCGTGCCTACGGGCCTGGTCTGGGCCGCCTGGGCCTCGGCCTTTTTTCCAAGACAGGCCTTATAAGTGGACCGTCTCTGAAAATGATGGTATTTTTGGAGGCGGGCAACTTATAAGGCCCGCCTCGGTTAATAGATTTTAACCGCCTTCATAAATTGATTTTGCGAGGCGCTTGATTGAAACCGCCTCGGTTAATAAAAAGCGACCGCCTCGGTTAATCCCAGTAACCGAGGGGGTTGAAATTCCTGCCCGCCTCGAGGCCCATTCCAAAACGCCTCCAAAAGATTTTTTTGTACTAGTGTTAGAAAAATCATATCTTTCTTATATGACGTCGAATGGAGATACTTTTTAATTGTTATGCACTTTGTTCTACGGGTCAATATTTCGTATACCGACCGTGTTCGGCATAATTTCGCTCGAATTAGTTCGTTTTCGAAATTCTCGGTATACCGTAAGTTCGTGTTCGTTTTTCGTACGTGTCAGGCTTTACCGTTTTCGATTTCGTTTTCGTATTCAAATATAGAAGTAGAAAATGGTTGAGAGGTTTTCCGACCGTTTTCATCCCTAGTAGCAATGCGTTACCAGATGTACGAAACTATGGGCCTTTAACAATCTAGCTTTTACCATCCACGATCTACTATAGACCAGCTTCCACAATCTAGATAGATCCAAACATGCATGGTCAATATATGGTACACAAGGAGTGGCGTGGGTTATTAGCAAAAGGTGTGGATAAGGGTAGTCCTAACCCTTAAAACTACTCGTAGTTTCCATAGTTGCCTAGTCACCTAGAAACCAGCGGTACAAACTATATCACCCAATGAACACAGTTTCTTGAGTGAGACCAAAATTAATTCTGACTTTGTATTCTCTCTCCCTTATCTGTTTCTTTCTCTTGTCCTCTCTCTCGACACGGACGACATAAAATGTGCAAGTTTACTAGAGTATGTAACAAGATTTGTACGTCCAAACCTTTCGATATTCAAGTTTCTTGAGTATGTAATAAGATTTGTCCAAACATATCATCACACATGACGACATAATGATAATGTAAGGAGAGGACGTCCATCAACTAGCATATAGTTTACATGCATAGTCGCTACTCGCTAGACTAGACGTCATGAATAAGGCTGCGTTTAGTTCGCGAAATAAAATTTTTTGATGTCATATCGGATATTTCGGGGATGTCGAAAGGGGTTTTCGGATACTAATAAAAAAACTAATTACATAGCTCGTCTGGAAACTGCGAGACGAATATATTAAGGCTAATTAATCCATCATTAGCACATGTTAGTACTGTAGCGCTTATGGCTAATCATGGACTAATTAGTCTTAAAACATTCGTCTCGTGATTTCCAACCAAACTGTGCAATTAGTTTTTTTCGTCTATATTTAATACTTCATACATATGCCGTAAAATTTGATATGATAGTTTATGACGAAAATTTTTAGAAACTAAACCAGGCGTCAGGACCGGGAGAGGTCACATACAGCGGCGCAAGCTAAGCGACCAAATGCAACCAAATGCTCCTCGATGGTCCATGGATACGTACGAGTACGATACGATGACGACGACCTGTAAAGCAGGACAAGGCGGGCATTAAACCACGGCACATGTGCCTGATCAGATCAGAGCTCCTGTTTAACCCGGCGCACAGGCATGCAGGCAGGCAGAGCCGATGGCAGCATGCATGTTAGCGCAGGCAGTTTTTGCCGTACACCAAACCAGCTTATATATGCAGGCATTCACCAACGTACTACCATGCATAATGCATCGACCACAGACTGCATCAGACCAGGCTAGGAATAGTATCTAGCTAGCTTCTAGATACTCTCCTGCCCGTCCCTACCTTGTGCCCCAGTAGCGGACCCAGGAAAGCTCTAGAGCCCGGGCAAATCTATTTTCTATAGAAAAAATATATTTTCAATCCTTTAAATAGCGTAACAACTTCATTGCGTTGCACTGCGTATTCGTGCAGGAGCCCGCCACTATTGGAAACCGACACTTTGCCGAGCGCTGGAAGCTTTGCCGACTATTTTTTATCGAGCACTCGGTAAAGATGGCTTTGCGGAGTGTTTTTTTTCGGCACTCGACAAAGATAGCTTTATCGAGTATTTTTTTTTCACTCGGCAAAGATGTATTTTGCCGAGTGCCATTTTTCGGCACTCGGCAAAATGCGTCTTTGTCGAGTGCCTTTTTCTGGCACTCGACAAAGATGTATTTGGCTGAGTGCCATTTTTTGGCACTCGACAAAATGCGTCTTTGCCGAGTGTCTTTTTTTTGGACTCGGCAAAGAGGCATTTTGCCGTGTGCATTTTTTTTTTTGCCCTCGGCAAATCATTTTTTCAAAGCAATTTTTAAGGCCCTAAATGAATTCAAATGAAAAACTTTTCAACTACAAAGTTGTATAACTTCTCAAGATCTACAAAGTTTATTTTGGTCATTTATTCATTTGACAAAGAGACAATAACGTTGTTCATAAAATCTACATCTCTCATATCTCATATTAGTTTCATGAAAGTAGAAGAGATATATATAAGATTTGTGAACAATGTTACTACCACTATGTCGGATGAACAAATGACCAAAATAAACTTTGTAGATCTTGAGAAGTTATGAAATTTTGTAGTTGGCAACATTTTGATTTGAAATCATCTTGTCATGCAAAAACGACGTTTGTATTTGAAAATTTTAAAATTTGAATTTTTTAAAAGACCTCGGATGGAAAAACTTCCTAAATGAAAATTGTAGATCTCCAAAAGTTATGAAACTATGTAGTTGACAACTTTTTGATTTGAAATCATCTTATCATGCAAAACTACGTTTGAATCTCTCAAATTTGAAATTCGAATTTTTCAAACGACATCGGATGGAAAAACTTCCTAAATGAAAATTGTAGATCTTGAAAAAGTAATGAAACTTTGTAGTTGACCACTTTTTGATTTGAATTCGTTTAGGGCCTCAAACAAGCAATTTACTCTTGGTTTAGTATAATATATGAGGACAGATAACGGAATCTATACACAAGTGATAGTGTAGTGCAGTGGTAGAGCAGCAGACACGCGAGAAAGAGGTCGTGAGTTCGAATCCCGCCGGCTGTGCAAAAAATGCAGCGACTTCGATGGCTGGTGGCGCTGGACGGACGGGCGCTGGCCGGTGCCGGCCTCCCCCGAAAAAAATTACTATTATTTTTGGGTTTTTTCGCATTTTCATTTTGCCGAGTGTAAATCTTTGCCGAGTGCTTTTCCGGCACTTGGCAAAGGCTTTGCTGAGTGCCCGACAAAAAGCACTCGGCAAAGGCTTCTTTGCAGATTAATTTTTTGCTGACTGCCCTTTGCTGAGTGCGGCACTCGGTAGGTTATTAGAAACTTCTTACTGAGTTTCATACTGCCATATCAACAAGATAATAATGTTAGAAACTTCTTTTTACAATCAGATACGCTAGTGCCTAGACATCCGGACCAACACCCACGTTTGGACGCCCATGTGTACATGGGATTCCCTCGCACAGGCGGGCCGCTCTGTTTCCAGCGTCGCTCCTTTCCTATGTGAATGCAGTTGGGGACCTGCCCACGCCCTCTCTGCTTTGGGACCACATGCACCCACGTCAGTCCTAGTCACCTGCCCCGCTGGTGGATGTGAGCCATGGATGCGTCTACCGGCCTCAGGCGCCGCACGGTGACCACGACAACGCCAGCAGCTACAATAGGCGGCTACGACAGGTGGGTCCCATTGCAACATGTGTAACACCAGATCTACTTTTGCAGTATCTAGATGAAACACTTATAACTTACGTATGAAAACAACTGAACCACTTACAACATACGTCTGAAATACTAGGAAAACACATGTGTAGACACTACAAAACATATGCAACATCCAGATAAAACACTTGCAACCTACATATGAAACACCTGAAATACTTGAAACATACACATACACATGCAACATGCATGTATATGCAACATTGTGATCTGCTTTTGCAACATTCAGATGAACCATTTCCAACATGTTGATATTTATTAACTTGTCACTTGTTTAGTAGCCACCTATTATAAACCTATATCTTCTAACTTTATATTACTAGGTTGCCATCCCTAGTGATGATGCCAGAGATGCTTGTTGGTACTACATAGCATTACTACTAGAATAATACTAAGTAGTTCTTTATTAATTTATGTGACTAGGGAGAATATATAAATATATGAATGAAAATGATTTGCAAGCGCACAGATAATTATACCATTGTAGCACTTCATCCGGGAGTATTTCAGATATCGTTATTTATATTTTTACCACAGGAAGGTCTAGTATGGACATGTATTGATAACTTATACTATTGATGGAGAAGTAAACCACAACCAATATTCTACTAATAATAGGGGTAAGTAATAGGATAAGATATATATATATATATATATATATAATATATATATATAATATATATATATGATAAGTATTGATCATCAATAATGATAAGTCAATTAGAGTACTCCTTTCTATGGCATTAGCATGGTCAGGTAGAATATTAGAGAAATAATTTCTAAGTCGTTCTTAATTATAAGTCAAAGCATACATTGATTAGTGCAATTACACCTAGTAGTCATGGCTAAGGTTATCTTTATATCTACATAAGAGATATAACTAAGGAAGATGAAGAACATATCTTGTTCTTCCTTCGTAACCGGACCCTACTTGCACATATATTTGGGGAGTGGACTACAAAGGACTCAACAGGAGTGTCACATCCGCGATCTACCACATGACCCAGAATATACGGTGTATTCGTAGGTAAACAACGTATAAGCACCACACTTACACAATGTCGACCACCCACCCCGTGTACTTTAAAGTGAGCGCTATACAAACTTATACATAAACATAGTGATAAACTAGCTATACTAAGAATATAATCAAAATAGACGTTGAACATTATAACGAAGAACATGAATAAGATGAATACTAATATTGTCATAACAATTGTAACTAGCATATAAAAATAATGGAGGTACAAAAGAGAGGGGGTACAAAGATTATACCAAACTACGCTCTTGACACGATCGAGAATCCAAGCGAAGCCTGCTTACCTCCCTCTAGACCTAGCCTAACTAGCTATGTCCTAGAATATGGTGGAGCTCTGAGGATGATTAGGGTTTCTGTCTTCTCAAATGACTTATGCAATATATGCCTCAGGAAGGTGGCAGGGGCTGATATATATAGGTCGGAGTATCCAACATAAGCCCTTGGATCAAACCAACTTAAAGGACGGCGTAGATGCAACCTAAGAGGTGGTGGAGAATCGACATAACAATGGGGGGCCTAGGGCCGACCGGTGGCCGGCCCAACCTAGCGGCGTCTCGCCCTCCGCTTTGGTGTGGAGTCCTCTCAAGTCTTCTGGAACCTTCTGGTGTCTGTTTCACTGCGGAGAAGCGCAATTAAATCTGACAACTAGGTCCACCTTGATGGTTTTCTAGATAAATCCTACAGAGAATATAGATTCACCAAAACTTGTGAAATTTATTAGTTTAAACCCCTAGACATTCATTGGTGATTATATTTATGCCCTTATGCATGTTATATTGACGGTTTATAATGGTTGTTAACTACTGTCAACAAACTCCCCCAAGCTTAACCTTTACTAGTCCCTTAGCAAAGCTAAACTTAGTAAATGGATTAGGAGTTGCGTCGATGCTTTCACTTCTCACGAGTACATATGCGTTCAAACAAGAATTCTCCTCCAGATTGAAATAAACCGATCTGACTTTGAAACTTACCCATATTACCTTCAACCATGGGGCTTCTTAGCCTTCACTTAGGTCTTGAGCAATTGAAAGACAAAATGATCAAGTCAAGCACTATATCTCAAGTTCTTTGCTCAATCATTATTCTAGAGTTTTTTTTATAGATTTTTAAAATAAAACTCAGAGCTTTCTTTGTATGACACCCTCATGTCTCTCAATATATGTGGTATTTATAGATCCTCACCAAGGCAATAGCAGTGTTATGCCTTCCTCTTCCTACAAGTAAAGCTTATGTGGAGCTCATAGGAGTGGAAAAAGCATGAAAGAGCATACTTGCAATACATATATTGTAAAGTCAAACCTCAGATCCAAAGAGAGTTGAGTCATACAATCAAATCAAGATGTGCATATGTGTGGATGTATGTTGGATATATTTGGTGCCTTACCTAATTCTACTATGCTCCTTGAAAACATCTCTCTCTTTTAAAACTTAAAAACAACTTTGCAAGAAAACATGGGTTATCTTATTCTTCTTTTCTTTTCTAGGCGGGCATCTGAGTACCCATTGTTTTAAAGTCTCAGACACTTGTCCATTTTTTCTCATCTTTTTTATGAATAACTTTTGCATAGCCACATGCTTCTTTTCTACAACAGAACTTTTGAGAGATAGCAACAAGAACTTTGGAGCATTTATTTGGTGCATATCCTATCAAGAATATTTTTGGTGTTTACTTCCAGTGTAGAAGTAAAACATTTTTGGGTGGATCTAGATGGAATGGCATGTTGTTGCGCCTACCCCCAGTGTAGGAGTAGTGCATATTTGGATGGTGTGTACGTGATCTTGATTTTAAGAGCATGATAAACCTTTCATAAGGGTCAACAGAGCTTTACTAATCTCAATGCAATGCAAGTAGCATATGTGAGTGAAAGTTTTCCTAATCTAAATATCATATATGGTTCTGGTAGGAATTCAAGCTTTGTCATATATGAGCTCATCATGTAGGATTTTTTTTAAAAGATAAATCTCCAGAACTTTAGTGTCACTTGAAATAAGATAAACAGTAGCTCAGACCTTCTCATATCATATCTGTCAATTACCTAGACTTAGATCAAGCATATGCTACCCACGAGTTTCAAGTTCAGAGTAAATTTTTATATCAAAACAGTCGTATCCAAAACCTAGGAGAATTCAAGGCTGAAAACTAGGTACTTGAAAGGAATTACGATAGAGCAACTATTCATCATTTTCATTGCAAGAGATTATTCTCAGAGTCCTTTTATTTAGGTCTTAAAAATTAAACTTAAAGAAAACTTAACACGCCTTTTATTTTGTTTTTAAAATTTAAGATCACACCTTAATATATATATAACTAGCTAAGATAAATTTTTATTTTTCTTATTTATATAATGCAAAAAGAAAATATACATGCATGATATATAATATTTTTTTTATTTTTTTATGCCACCACAGTGAATACTCCCTTGGGCTTTTACACACTGAGAATTTTTTTCACATGGGGCTTAGGTTTTATGATGTAATGCAAACATGAAACTTTTTATCTTTCTTTTCTAAATGCAATGCTAATACAAAAAAATAAATATGCTAAAGTGAAAAGTAATTCATGCAATACTAGAAAGTAAATATGGATAACTACCGATGTTACCACGCGGCTAGGGTTCGGAATTTTAAGTCCTCCGGACAGGACTTGGCTAGAGAAAAGTTCTTCACTCTTCGAGTACATCATCCGGTCTCAACGATGGAGACCTAGATGGCTGCACATTTTGTGATGGTGTCTCTAATGGTGATGTCACCTTCTCTTTCCATACCAGCTTGGTCTGTGGCCTTGACTTAGGCGGAGCAGGTTCATCTTTCACAACTTCTTTAGGTTCTTCATCTTCTTTCCATTCATTCTTTGGAGGTTGATTCTTTTGGAGTACATCATTCTTTGGAGGTTCATCTTCTTTCCATTCCATTCATCTTCTTTCCAATATTCTACTAATAATAGGGGTAAGTAATAGGATAAGATATATATATATATAATATATATATGATAAGTATTGATCATCAATAATGATAAGGCACTCATAGTACTCCTTTCTATGGCATTATCATGGTCGGGTAGAATATTAAAGGAATAATTTATAAGTCATTCTTAATTACACGTTAAAACATACATTGATTAGTGCAATTACACCTAGTAGTCATGGCTAAGGTTATCTTTATATCGACATAAGGTATATTACTAAGGAAGATTAAGAACATAGCTTGTTCTTCCTTCATAACCGGACCCTACTTGCACCTATATTTGGGGAGTGGACTACAATGGACTCAACGGGAGTGTCACATCCGTGATCTACCACATGACCCAGAATATAGGGTGTATCCGCAGGTAAACAACGTATAAGCACCACACTTACACAATGTCGACCATGTACTTTAGAGTGAGCGTTATACAAACTTATGCATAAACATAATGATAAACTAGCTATACTAAGTATATAATCAAAGTAGACGTTGAACATTATAACGAAGAACATGAATAAGATGAATACTAATATTGTCATAACAATTATAACTAGCATATAAAAATAATGGAGGTACAAAGGAGAGGAGGTACAAAGATTATACCAAACCACGCTCTTGACATGATCGGGAATCCAAGCGAAGCCTGCTTGCCTCCCTCTAGACCTAGCCTAACTAGCTATGCCCTAGAATATGGTGAAGCTCTGAGGATGATTAGGATTTCTATCTTCTCAAATGACTTATGCAATATATGTCTAGGGGGTGGCAGGGGCTAGTATATATAGGCCAAAGCATCTAACATGAGCCCTTGGATCAAATCAACTTAAAGGACAGCGTTGATGCAACCTAGGAGGTGGTGGAGAACCGACATAACAACGAGGGGCTGACTGGTGGGCCCCAGGGGCCAGCCGGCCTATAGGCAGGGCCGGCTGACCCTACCTGGCGGCATTTCGCCCTCCGCTTTGGTGTGGAGTCCCCTTGAGTCTTCTAAAACCTTCTGGTGTCCATTTTGCTGTGGATAAGCGTAATTAAATCTGACATCTTGGTCCACCTTGATGATTTTATGGATAAACCTTATAGAAAATACAAATTCACCAAAACTTGTGGAGTTTGTTAGTTTAAACCCCTAGACCTTCATTGGTGATTATATTTATGCCCTTATGCATGTTTTATTGACGGTTTATAATGGTTGTTAACTACTATCAATAGGCAGTATGGTGGATCTCCCCATGGTCGAGCTCGATGAGTTAGGGGTGAGGCGTGCCCTTACCACATGTAGTACTTGAGACGGGCATCACTGATGCAGCCTCCTGTGGAGTGGGCTCTATGCGCCATCCTCGTCCTTAGCCACTCATCCCAGCTCTTAGATGCCTGGTCCCACCCATGCAGAGAGAGAGAAGGAGGCCAGGGGAGCGTGCGGGAGCGATAGGGGTGGGGTGGGGCAGAGTCAAGGGTGAGAAGGGGGCGTTACCAAAGTGCCACATGAGATGGTGGAGTCAAGCCACCGAAGAGCCTTGAGGTCATTACCGGAGAGATGCAGAACAGAGAGGAGAGAGAGATGCCAAATGGAATATGCAGTTGGGAGTGGATAAGATCACAACACCTGATGTTTCTTTGTTGGTGGAAATCAATTTTTGAGTACCTAACAGCGTGGTTACCTAAACCCCTGAATTAGTGTCTTAATAGTGTAATTGGCCACCTAATGGACCCTCCTAATCAGCCAAGGGCTCGGGGACTACACCCAGCAGGTGCGCTCATGCACTTGTGCTGGATAATGAGAAAGTTCGTCTGGGCCTAATATGACCTGAGGAACGGTAAAACACCACTTGAATCTATATGCAATGCAAAGATTGACCTCACAAGTGTCAGTAGATGATCGTAAAGCAATTGAATTTTCCTGTATTAATGGTACAACTATCTATCCTATTAATCCAGTTATATTTCATCCTATGATCACCTCATGACTGGTAAAACATAAACCCTATATTATACTTTTGCCTTAAGCCCTTCACAATCCATATATTCCATCTTCCTTCATGACATCTATGTTAGCTCAAGTCATCCTTGTGGACCAAACTTTTAACCTTCATATACTCACATGAAATGTTAGTCTACAAATGTTATCATTAATTACATAACCCAAATAGGGACCTAAATGCTTTCACTTGGAGCAGCTTGAATCGACGCCTAGGTAGGTGACCCATTTTTTCTTTTTCTTGATAAGTATGGTTTTAGTTGGCCATTAGATTTTAAGCTGCCTAATTCACCCTCCTCTAGACATCACGGAGTAGCAGCAACATCTTCTTCATAGTATCCACACGTACGGGGATGAAATGCTATGCGTTGGTATGATAGCATTTTGTAGCTAAGGAGAGAGTGGTGGCAGTGACTAGGGTATGGGGAGACCAAACTGTCTATTGCGCCTAGCCATACCTCCTGATATATATAGACTCTGCTAATGAGTTTTTACAAGATGGTCATTAGGACACTCTGAAATCAATATCCTATTTTGGCCTTTGCATGGATTCAATCTATAGCGTGTATGATTGCCTCTCACTTCTACAGGAATCTTAACTGAGGCGGGCAAAATAGGTTAACCGAGGCGAGCATCGCAACCGCCTCGGTCGAAAGGTCACGGTAAATCGATCTTTTCCGAGGCGGTTGAAATGCCCGCCTCGGTTAATCAAATAAAAAACAAAAAAAGAAAGATCCATGGACAGGCCCGCTAAGCTGATCCATGGGCCCACTAAGCCTAATGAGAACGGGGATCCCGATCTTCCGTCAGGTGATGGTAACTATCGTTGTGGCGGAGAATGACACACCGATCTAGCTTCAGATCGAAAGATCGAACCCTGCAATCTTAGCACCACAGCTCCTCTGGTTATCAACCAAGTCACGAACTAGGTTGACCTCGCCAAGAAGGCTAATCCCTGCCTATGCAACGAAGAACACAAGCAAGAACAAGAAAGAACGCAACCAAATTGTAGATGAATGATTATCTCACGAAGTTGAGGTCTCACAAACCGATGAACGACGAAACTGTTCTTGACAGAATAATCTAAGCAAAACACAAAACCTAATGATGGCGGTGGCATATTATTATAAAGGTCTTAGGGTCGTCGCCTACCCTAGATGCGCCCCCTAATGGGCCCTAACATGATACACGGTCCAATGGACTAAAAGAAGGTGTCGCAGCACCCTGGCAGATTCTGGACGCTGACTTGTTTTGATGATTCCTGTTGATTCCGGAGAGCTTTTGACGTGAAACCACTTGGATTGGCTTTCTTATCAAATTATCTTTCCATCCATATGTGGATCATCGAAAACGGAGTCCAGATGTGTCCTGAGTGACTAGTTTAAGGCAGACTAGTCCTGAATTCCAAGGCAGACTCGAACTTGAGTTGCTTTGGGCCTCCACCTCAGGGACTCGAACCAAATTAGCCTTAGGCCTCCTTCTTGACTTGGACACCCTTGCTGGCCTCCTTCCCCTCCATCCCATGCGCCAAACATGGTCATATGCATGGGTGTCATGTCCTCATCATCCTCCCCTTCTTGATGAAAAGCCATCCTCGGCGTCGATTGTGCTTGAAACTGATCCTGCACAACATAAAGGAGAACGGGGTTGCGAGGACAAAGAAAACTGAAATAATTGTGAGAAGGAACGTGACCATGTTTCCCAATTTCTAGCATGTCATCTCGCATAAAAATTTCAGCAAGCATATAGACTCCATGATCTGAATACACACGATGTATGTCAACACTATCCTGCAAAAGATTAGAACTAACCAAAGACATTGCAGGAATAGATGGTCGAGCAGACATAGGTAGCAACCAACAATGCTCCCCTTCTTGGAAGTGAACTTGTTTCTTTAAGGAACATGAGAAAATATATGTATTATTATGGCTACCCTCTAAACAATCATAATCTTGTACAACAAAAGGAGAATTCATATTATTACAAATATATACTCGATGTATCATATATTGTCCCCTGTTGTTAAATCTGCCAATAACATGATATGTTTGTTTAGAAAACCAAGGCAAATCAGCATATTTAAAAAGGCTCTCTTCCAAACAATCTAGGTTACACAAAACATCAAATTCAATGTAACCCAAAGTATGTAAAGAAGACAACAGTTTGAACTCATCAATTTTAGTAGCAATATGAATAACATGTTTATTTTTAGCACAAGTCATTGGTTCCAAAACATGTAAAACTGAAGCATCTTCAACCAATTCATCTTTGTCACAAGGAACATCAAACAAATTATCATGGGACAAAGATAAATCAAGAGAGGGTTCCACTAACAATTGCTCTATGATAGCATAGTTTGTGGAAAAATTTAGTACATTAAGATAATTTTTACCTTCCGTGAGTGTAGGACCATGGGCATTACCTGTGCTCTCAGTAGGAGTAATAGGTGCATGGTGAAGTGATGGTTTTGAATTTGCATATGAGGTTGTGAGCTCCTCATTTTCTTCCATGTTATCCTCTCGTTTATGTATATTATTCTACAGAAGGTTAGTCATAGCAAGAGGAATAACAACAGACTCTTCCTCTAAATGGTGCACCTCAGCATACGAAGTCAAAACAGGAGGTGGGTTAACAAAGGTTTCTCGCATAAGAAGTTTCATATCATTCCAAGTTTGAGGTTGATCAGAAGGATCTAAAGACTCCCACCAAGATAAAGCACAATGTCACAAAACACTAGCTGCATTTTTTACCTTCCTCCTTGGACACATAAAGCGAGTAGCAAATATGTTATCGATGGCAATTTCCCACTCCATGTACTCATCAGCACCTATACCATCATAAGTCGGTGGATACGAACAACTTGTCATTGTAAACACAAAAACAAGGAACAAACGATAAAAGTTATCCCTACCAAATGACTACGTGGTTGTAGTGGTGTCACTTTTCACAGCAAGTGGAAGCATCTTACCAAGCTCTTACAAGTTCTTACCAACGCAAGTAGTGGCGGTACAACCGGCGGCTGGTTCGTGATACCTGTGAGGCAGTGGTACCGAGATTGCAAAGCCCTTTTTTTGTACTGATCTGAAGAATTTATGGAGCGTGGATGGCAAACAAAGAGTAATATGTATATCTGGCACACAAGTCTGTAACAGAAAGTAATGCTGAATTATAGTCCAAGGTACTTGTTCTCGTTGCTGGTCTAAAATATTTCAAGTACCAGGTGTATGACAAAAGTATGGTGGATAGCAAGGTGAAGGTGTATGAAAAACAAGTATGGTGGATGGAAACAGCAACACAAACAAAGAACCAGACAGCACACGCTAACACAGCTCACTTTGGTCTTCTCTATGTGCTCCTCTAAATATTGTTCCTCTTTTGCCCCTTTCTTTTTTTCTATTTTTTGGGCTGTCATTGTTTTTGGGGAAATTTTGACTTTTTATTTTATTTTTTTTGATATTTGTCCTTTACTTAGGAGCACAAAAGAAGTAACCACAGAAAATATGAGCTAAAACAAGTGAAAGACGTGGCCTATGGAATTTTCAGAAAACTTGCTCAAAATCGGCAAAGACCTTGTGACCACGAAAAGAGAATCTTGTGACCACTTTTTGACCAATCTAAAATTTTTGAACCCCAATAAATCAAGGGATGGACAGATCCGAAATTTTTTTCTGATCGATTTTGATATATGGAACATTGAAATCGGAGTTCGTATGCGAAAACTAGACCAGTTTTAAGAATTGGCTCCGAATTAGAGGACAAAACAGGAACAATGTGCACAAAACTGGTCACAACAGCAAAGATTTGATGGAAACGATGGGGGAAAACACACGAAGTGGACTCTAACATGACCTAACCAACAACAAGATCTCGACCAGGACACAAACTCAACACGACGGACTCTGAAACTAAAATATGCAAAGGCTATGGCGCGGAAGGTTCTAGGATAGGAAAAACGAGTATGGCACTGGACTATGGGACGAATGCGAAACACTCAAAACTAGGGAATAAAAGTGAACCTGACGGTATACCTTAGCTCTGATTACCACTTAATGGGAACTGGGATCCCGATCTTCCGTCAGGTGATGGTAACTATCGTTGTGGCGGAGAATGACACACCGATCCGGCTTCAGATCGAAAGATCGAACCCTGTAATCTTAGTAACACAGCTCCTCTGGTTATCAACCAAGTCACGGACCAGGTTGACCTCGCCAAGAAGGCTAATCCCTGCCTGCGCAACGAAGAACACAAGCAAGAACAAGAAAGAACGCAACCAAATTGCAGATGAATGATTATCTCACGAAGTTGGGGTCTCACAAACTGATGAACGGTGAAACTGTTCTTGACAAAATAATCTAAGCAAAACCCAAAACCTAATGACGGCGACGGCATATGATTATAAAGGTCTTAGGGTCGTCGCCTACCCTGGACGCACCCCCTAATGGGCCCAAACACGATACACGGTCCAACGGACCAAAAGAAGGTGTCGCAGTACCCTGGCAGATTCTGGACGCTGACTTGTTTCGACGATTCCCATTGATTCCGAAGAGCTTTTGACGTGAAACCACTTGGATTGGCTTCCTTATCAAATTATGTTTCCATCCATATGTGGATCATCGAAAACGGAGTCCGGGTGTGTCCTGGGTGACCAGTTTAAGGTAGACTGGTCCTGGATTCCGATGCAGACTCGAACTTGAGTTGCTTTGGGCCTCCACCTCGGGGACTCGAACCGAATTAGCCTCGGGCCTCCTTCTTGACTTGGACACCCTTGCTGGCCTCCTTCCCCTTCATCCCATGCTCCAAACATGGTCATATGCATGGGTGTCATGTCCTCATCAAAGCCCATCCATGGGCCACCGACGCCGCAGTCGCTCATCGGGATCTGCCGTAGCCGCACCGTCGGGATCCGGCCACACTCTACAGGATCTAGCCGCTCGCCGCTGGATTGGGCTGCCTGCCGCCGGATCTAGAGTGGAGGTCACCGAATCTAGAGCTGGAGGTAGTGGAGATGGTAGAGGTCACCGGATCTGGAGGTCGAGGCTAGTGTGGCTGACGTCGCCGTTGTGAAGGGGAGATGTGAGGCCGGTGCCGTTGGTGAATGGGAGAGGGCGCGTCGTTGGTGTAGGGGAGAGGCGAGGCCGCCGCCATTGGTGAAGGCTAGTGCGCCGCCTCTGTGGCCGCTCCGTGCGCCCCGCTGTGCCCCGTCGGAAGCTCCCCCCCCCCCCCCCGCGCGCGTGGCGCGCCTGCTCGTTTGCCTGAGGAGGAGGGGAAGGGTGGGGCACCACTGCCTATTGTGGGATGGGTGAGGAGAGCGGCGTAGTCGTCGAGTGAGGGAGGGAGATGGAGAGAGTGGGAGGGAAGGGCATGTGCCGCTGCCTGGGAGAGAGAGTAGAGCGGCGCCTGGGAGGGATGGGTGAGGAGAGTGGCGCTAAGGGACGGGTGAGGAGAACGGCGCCTAGGAGGGGTTACGGTTAGGTTAGGGTTTTCATCCCGTTATATATACTTGGCGCTGGATATTGGGCTGAAAAAAGTAGCGAGCTGGACTAGAATTTTGGAAGCGGGCCTTTATAGACGACCGCCTCGGTTAATAGGCATTAACCGAGGCGGTTCTGTTACAATGTCCGCCTCGGTTAATACTTAACCGATGCGTCCGCCTCGGTTAATACTTAACCGATGTGGTTGTTGGGCCGACTGTCCTACCACGAATAACCTAGATGGACAACCGGCCCAACCGTCTCAGAGGCCTTTTCCAAATGGCTCGGTTAAGTTTTTGTGTGGTAGTGTCTTAGTACATGACCAACGCCACTTTTGTCGGTTTCCGAGGGAGACATTGCTGCCTATACATCACTGTTGAATTCTACTGTTTGAGGGAAACCACAATTACGAGTATCACACTCGCAGCCAAAAGTAAGAAACAGTTTTGTTCGGCGGCATGCGGTAGAAGAATCTGCATGTGCGTGGTTGTTGGTTAGCGGTGCCCCCAGAATTCACTCTCGATCCCACCGCAAGATGGATTAAACTATGCAAGCAAGCAGCGTAGTACACAGCATGTGCTAGTAAAAAAGATGAGAGAAAATCATCTTCAGTAACCGATCGAGGCACACGCGGTACTATCTTTGTTTGATCTCTGGGAGCATGTCAGGTTGTGTAGAAGTAAAATATTGACAGGGTATGATGCCATTTATCTTTTGACCAACCCCCACCGTGTTAAAAGTCAAAAGTCAAAAGTCAAGAAAAAATGGCGGTGTTTATATATGGCGCATATGTATTTGAATTTCGCAGAATTTGGTAGCAGCTAATAAAATTGTGGCTGCGCGGTTCAGCCTACCCGGTTGAAACACAAATACTGGAGGGCGGCGATCCGGTGAAAACCGATTGAAATTTTGGTAAAAATTTTCAAATTTCCATGAAATTTTATAATCTGAACGTAATGGAACCAAAATTATAGGTATGTACATTTACCGAAGGTCATAGATAGAATTGAAATTCACCGAAGATTGTCGGTGAAAACCAACCGAAATTCCGAACCCTTGAAATGGTTTTAGTTTCTTTTTTGTCTAATAAACGGTTGCATTTACAGGGCTCGAGACCTCTCCTTTGGAGGAGGATGCATGCATTAACTGAATCAATTTGTCATGGCAAACAGATGATGATCGAGTTTATATACTTTATTAATATAAGTCATTCTCTTTATATCAGTTGACCTAGGCCAGTGCTCAGCGGCGGTGAGTCCAAACAATTGTGCGCGCCCTACAAACCGGGGCGGACGACTTCCTGCTTTGGGTGTGCAGGCAACAGGTGGTCGGAAATCAAGGGCCTGTCACGTACGACGTCACGCAGATCTCCGCTAGATCGCCCTGCTGTCCCGCTCTCGGTCCCGCCCATTCTTTAATCCGGCCAACTCGCCCCTGTCCAGCCGCGTCATGGCCACCGAAAAGCGGAGCGGACACGGTGGCGCTCGGCGCGCGGCAGGCCGGCAGCAAATCTGCCGCCCGGGCGCCGCGAGGAGATAAAGAGCCGCAGGCCGCAGCGCACAGTGCGGCGGCGGACGGCGGCCATGCGCGGGCGTCGTTGGGCGATCGTCAGAGGCAGAGTACCCATCGCGTTGGTTGCGTCAGGGCAGGGGTTTAATAATGCCCAGACCGTTAGGAATTTTCCTCTGAAAAGGCCCGCCGGAAAGAACATCGCAGCGGCCAATCATCACGCATTCACGCTCTGTATAGTCCTCCTCCACTCTCATATCTTACATTACATGCATATCAAATGTTTCGTAAAGAGAATCTTGAGTGGTTTGCTGTAGTCACAAAAACACCTGTCTGTCTTATAATATCACCGCCGGCGAGCGGTGGCGCTGCCTATCAGACGGACGCCGAGGTAACAGCGTCTGTGGCTAGCTAGCAGTAGCCGTGTGTGTTCTTCCATGTGCAAGAACAGTGTCTGATGATACGGCTTGTGTAGAGCTAGAGAGAGAGAGAGAGAGAGAGATACGAGTACGACGTCGTATACACGTATAAAAAGTACCTGTACAGTAGTTCTACTTCTACGTAGTCTGATAGACGCGAGGGAGAGAGAGGAAGAGGAGGGAGAGTGTGAGTACAGTACATTAATAAATTGGACGTTTTGGGAGCGTGCAGTGCAGGATGGTTGGCGGCGTGGCAGGCCCTCCGTCCACTGTCGCTTTCTGCCCCGGCCTCTTCATCACTCACCTCAGTACCTCACCACACAAAAATTAAAGCTACCTCAGCGCTCACCTCACTCGAGCCCCTCCTCCTACCTTCCTCTCCCTCCTCCCTCTCCCCCCTCCCTCACCTCCTCCTCACGCGCAGACACGCCAAAATTCTAGGGAACCCCCACTACGCCTGCACGCGCACACTAACTAGCCACCTTAGATCGGTCGACACAGCTAGCTAGCTACCCGGTAGCTGCACCACCTCTCGCTCGCTGCTAGGCTGCCGCCCGGCCGGGCCGCGCGAGAGCGCTCAAAATTCGCGCGCACCCGCCACGCAGCGCGGCCATGCTGCGGGCGCCGGCTGGGCGGCGGGGAGGAGCAGCGCAGTAGAGAGAGCCGGAGACGGGCGATCGATCCGCCGCTGCCCGCTCGGGCCGCCTATGGATCTGGCCGCATGGCGGGCTTCCCTCTAGGCGGAGGCGGAGGCCACGGCCGCGGCGACCATCCACACGTGAACCCTTCCTCTGGCTCCGGCTCCGAGTCCGCCGCCGCGGCAGCCGCCTACCTCTACACGGCCGCCGCCGCCACCGCGCCGCGCGGCGGGTTCCAGCTATGGCCGCACCACCCGGCGCAGGAGCACCATCACCACTTCTACGCGCCCAACATCATCCGCTTCGCCGATGACCCCATGGCGGCGGCCGCGGGCTCCTCGCGCGGCGGCAGGGGCTCCGCGTCCGGCGCCGGCGCGGGCACCATCAGCTGCCAGGACTGCGGCAACCAGGCCAAGAAGGACTGCGTCCACATGCGCTGCCGCACCTGCTGCAAGAGCCGGGGCTTCGACTGCCCCACCCATGTCAAGTCCACCTGGGTGCCCGCCGCCAAGCGCCGAGAGCGACAGCAGCAGCAGGCCGCCGGCTCCTCCGAGCCCTCCAAGCGCCACCGCGACGCCGGTGCCCAGCCCTCCTCTACCACCGCCACTACCACTTCCTCGGGTACGTATTTTAATTTCTTGCTGCTATAAACTGTACTGCACGTCTTCACTGCTAGCTAACAAGCAAGCAATTCATCACCACCGTACCCAATAATCTTTTAGCTATAGCTGAGCTAGCTAGCTAGCTGCTTGCTAATCGATCGATACCACCATGTGCTTGATTGATCGATCAGGGGAGCAGCAGCAGCAGATGGCGGTGGTGGCGGAGCGGTTCCCGCGGGAGGTGAGCTCGGAGGCGCTGTTCCGCTGCGTCCGCCTGGGCCCGGTCGACGAGCCCGACGCCGAGGTGGCGTACCAGACCAGCGTCAGCATCGCCGGCCACGTCTTCAAGGGCATCCTGCACGACGTCGGCCCGGACCCGTCGGTCGCTGCGGGCGGCGGCGGCGGCTTCCGCCACGCCACCGAGGGGTCCTCCCCGAGCACGGCCGCGGCGGGCGAAGGCAGCGTCGCGGGGCCCGTCTCGTCATCGGCTGTGGTCATGGACCCGTACCCGACGCCCGGCCCGTACGGCGGCGCGCATTTCTTCCACGGCTATCCGAGGTGATCAAACGGCCACCACAGATTGACACACGGCTAGCCTATCTGGTTTCATTACTTTTCGGACTTGCCATGCATCTCTCCATTATCCACTGCTTCAATATTTGCTTTACTAGAAGGATTATCGATCATCACCAAATTGTTACTAGTAGCTTTTGTTTGTTTTCCTTCTTCCTCCATCCCTTTCGCTTTTCTCTTTCAATCTCAATGATCGATGCATAAACTGATGAGCACCGTTCATCACTGTTTCTTTAGGATCGTACTATTACTACTGTAGTAGTAGTAGCTAGCCCATCAGGTTATATATAAAGCTTGGACAAGCTAGCTACTAGCTAGGGAGCAGTGTTCATCATGATTCAAAGTTTAAAACCTGACAGTTAGGTAACCTGATGCTGGTGCCTGCCTGGGGAAGAGTGGACTATCTTGATTGATGCTTGCCATTGTTTCTTCCTTTCATCTTTGTTCAATGCTGGTGATGATGCTGTCCCCTGGTGGTGTCATACTTAAGAAGGCCTCTTCGCATTTGTGCTCAAGTATTATACACTATCACTGCCATCTTATTTCTATACTACGTACTCCTGTCCTGTGTGTCTATTCCGATCCATAGGGAGTGACACCTTTGCTTTTGCTTTTCTCTTCAAAAGCTGAACCCTAGTTTCCTAGCTAGTAGCTACCGTGCTACCTGAGTTTTGGTATGAATGATAGGTGTAGCTGTATATGTCATGCTCAGTAGAGAGAGAGGGAGAGAAGAGAAGGGGGTAGGGTGATGAGTGAGAGGAGAGAGGTGAGAGGAGCGGAGAGTGGAGAGAGATTTCTTCTATGCTCAAGGAATGAAGGCGGCTGGCGGAGTCAGATATCTCTGTCTCGAGAAGAATCAAATGACGAGATGCTTGGAAAAAAGGAATGCTAGTTATGTGCTTGTATCAGTCCTGATTAGCGTTACCAATGTTTCCAAGTTTGGTATTTGGAAACAGCGCTCACCACTGTGGGATCCCAACCCATATTCCGATCCATCATATCGCATCACATCACCAATCCAATTGTCATCTCAAACTCTCAAGCAAATTTATTTTTCCCACCCTTATTTAAGTGTCATTTCAACCAGTTAGTTATCTTTGTCCTATGATTGGAAATACACAGTTGCACTTGTTGAAGTACATATTGTAATATTGCCCTGGTCCAAAAAGCCGTGCTGATCATTCTCTATTTTTTCCCCGAAATCATGGGAGATTCAACTTCGGCGAATGTTCTCCCTTTTCCAGTTTTTTTTCCTGTTTTTAGGATTAGTGGAGCGAGTTCATTCAAAATAAAAAATTATCAAAGTCAAAACATTGTTTGATACACCACTAAAGATTGCAAACATTGTTTGATAAACCACTATAAAGATTGCGATATTATTGTTACTATCCAAGGATGAAGAACTGTTGCCTTGCCATCTTTTGAAACTATTACGTTACGCCTTTAATTCCTTGAGAAACATATTGTTAGTCGAATGCTAAACATTGAGGGCAATCAAGTATTATTGGTCTCTCAGGCTCTACCTTGCACCACAAATATGCATATATATAGTTTAGGGCCTTTGTGAGAACTCAATCATCATATGATGATTTACTGCTAACCTTCGACATGCGTTCGGTATCAGATAATTTAATGTATGGTTAATCTATTTGCACGTGCAATATTACTTATGCTGCAACTTCAAACTTCATCGACAAAAAAAAATCATTATGCTTGTTAAGGACTTTTACTGCATCAAAATAATGTGTATTTACCATGTAACCATGTGTCATGTGCCATAGCCCATATTTATGTTTTTGATGAAATGGTATTGTGTGCATATATATACTTCTGACTTATATTTATTTTTTCTAATTATGGGTTGTTTATTATGAATAGTTTAGTCAATGCCCTAATTTAAGATGGTATTGGTCTTCTTTTAGGATTGTAGTACTGCTGGTTGCAGATGTATCTTTTTTTCCTTTTCGTGGTTAGTAATGCATGGTTGAGTGTTCTGGAAAATTGTGTTCATTATTGCTCCTGAAGTATGAAATCTTATAATCATTAATTCTCTGATGTGGGCATTTCCCCTTTTGTTGATACTTTGCATTTGTTGTGTTATTGTGCGGTATTGAACTTGTAGATCGGTTTGACATATGATGGCATTGTACGAAGATAGCTACATTAACCTATTATTCTCAACTTTGCAAAAAAAAAAAAAAAACTAGTTTACAAAAGCCTACAAATTTTTGTCAAGATTCATTCCCTTTTAAATAAGTGCAGTTTCCACATATTTACTTGGACTAGCTAGATTCAAGGTTGTATTCTTTCAACACTGGAACTTGACATTACAACTGCTCCTTAGTTTCCAGGACATATGTGATATGAAAGTTGAGCCTTTTATATTCAATGCTATAGAAATTTAGAGCTGTTTGATGTTATGTGACACAGCTTAACCCCCATCCTTCCCACTGTAGTGTGCTTCACTACCGGAAACAGTCGCTTTGCCGTGTGCCAAAGGCACTCGGCAAAGCCCAAATAACACTCGGCAAAGGATTTGCCGAGTGTAACACTCGACAAACAGCACACGGCATCTACAGTGCTGGCAAACGGCTCTTTGCCGAGTGTTTTATATCGGGCACTCGTCAAAGACTTTGCCGAGAGCTGAAACCGACGCTTGGAGGAAAAAGTAACGTGACGGAGCGGACACGGTCACGGCGTGTTTGCCGAGTGTCAAATTTCGGGCACTCGGCAAACATTCCTAATTTGCCGAGTGTTAAATTCTAGGCACTGACATTGTTTACTGCTGGTGGTTTATATGTATAAATTTCTGTGAAATTGAGACAGTCAGTTTTGTTTACTGCTGGTGGTTTATATATAATTGTTTAAGAACACTGACATTTGTGCGGGAACATGAAGCAATAGTTTAGGACAAGACATTTGACCTAAGGCACACTGTACTGACTGACTTTATTTGGCTATACTACTGTTAATATATGTTATGTAGACAAACATTACCAAATACTACTGTTAATACTACTGTTAATATATGTTATGATGGAATGATTATATTCACACCTGTTGCCTCTAGAAATTAATAGAGGAGCTAAGGCTAAGCTACCAGCGCTACTTGTAATTTTCTCAGTAGAATACTTGGAGATTTGTATGGTAAGTACAATATGGTATTTTTTAAAAAGTAAACTATATGGCATATGTTGCTTTCAAAATCTTTTCCCCTTGTTGTAGAGTACTGCAGATAAAACGGCATGTAAATTAATTGGTTGCCTAAGAAGTGTAAGCACTTGTTCATCAAATAATTGAAGTCTTCCATGTTGTTTTTACCTAACTAGAAGTCACAATCAGGCACATGATAATGTATTTGTCACGCAACCTCAAAGATGCATGGTGATTCGGCCTAATCTCTTTGGCTTTGATCTGTTCCTTTCAATCGAAAGGCTAGCTTGGAACAATAATCAGTGACTCCCTTGGAACTTTGCTAGAGAAATTTCATGCATACGTTTCCGATTCTGGATCATGCATATACTAAAGTCAAAAGTTGTTAACTGTTCACTATTGTGTTGTAGTATACAATCTGTGCATGCATTATCTTCTGGATCCTTTGATAGCGTCCACTGAGAGTGATTGGACCTATATACCACTGTATATTAGAGTAACATATACAGTCAATAGTTGTAAGTAGCTATCTAGCTCTTAATATTTCTAGATCGACAATTTCCTTTTGAAATTCTTGTCATCATCTAAGTTCTTACACATAATAAATTAAAGTAGATGCATGGGTATTAAAGTTTAATATCTATATATCGCATCGCTAGGAGTTAATTAAGCTAATTTGTGGGAGTCTCTGATGATGAGTCCCTTCTTTTTTGTCAAATGGTATTTTTCGCCCTTCCAGAATTTTGATTTGAACCTAATATGTATGTACACTACCACTTTAGTATGCCAAATTTACCGTGAAGGTCAACTTGCATTTTTTTAGAGGGATGCATTTGCATCACTTGAAAGTTACATAATGCTTACTATATACGGAGGATGTCATTAGGCTTGTATGCTTCCACCACTTTCCGCATTAGAGATATATGATGCGCATCATCTGTAAATTCATAAGTCCTAATGAACTTGGGGCCTAATCTAACATAAGATTAAACAGTATGGTACAGTACGTAGCTTTGTCCAAACAATACCTTATCCTCCAAGGTAGGATGTGTACGGATTATTTATTGTTTATCTATAGTACTGGCGGGTATCTTGTTCTAATCTGTCATACATATCTTAGAAAGCAGCAAATGAATCAGTGTCGTTTATTATATAAGCTTTCTTTCTTCACCGTATCGTATTTGGACATTGATATGCTTAAGTACAACTTAGCGCATCTAATTCGCACAATCCTTTTAGATTTTCCCCCTTTAATCTATCTTTTCTGCGTGTTATACCTACAGCCTATTTTTACAGGTTATTTATTACGAACGACCGGGAACGAAATAATCAAATTTATCCACCAATCACTTTGGTATTTAATTGTTTAGATTATTAATCAAATGGTATAAAAATCCTATTTACAATGGAGCGATACAATTGTACTAGGGATTCATGGATCTCTACAATGCATGTCACTACCAATTTTAAGATGAAGGTAGCTTTATTAAAAACAAGTAAATTTGTAGGCTCTACAGCAAGTACTCTTTTAGTGCAGCTATTGCAGTCATTACAGAGAAGAAAAGAAAAAGAATTACAGAGGACGCAAAACGACACTGGGTCTCAAACCCAAGCTAACGTGAGAGATGTGTTCCCCCACAAATTAAAATGATACACGCCCAAAATCTGAGCTTTTTATATATTTTTGCATGTGCACGTGTTGTGTGTATATCCACCACTAAATTTGCAGTATTTTTTTGAGTGAAAACATGTGGGGGCCGGGGTGAATTATTGAACCCCATGGGTCACAACAACGCAGGTCCACTGTGTACAAGACATGACGGCCGGAATAACATGCGTGCTGCGTGCATGCGTGTCATGCCTGTGCACCAAATATTGAGATGGATATGTGTGTGTGTCATGTGTGTCGATCGATGGGATGCAGAACAGTTGCGATATGATGTACTACTGGAGTGTATCCCCACACCCTTTTACGCCGTTTTCGTTTGCTCTCTAAGACCGGCTCCAACGGCCTGACCTAAATTTGACATATATTTTATAGTTTAGGTAATGTACAGTAAATAAGGTACGTACCTATAACTTTCACATCTTCAACAGACCACCGCAAGCGCACATGGCACCTCCCGTATTCTCTCCTCCTCCAAACGCCATGGCCGTGCCCATCTCAGCTCACCAGCACGGCCTCCGCGCCATGGCCGTCCACACCGCCGCCACCACCACTGGAAAACTGGACTTTGCCGAGTGTCTGAGACTTTGCCGAGTGCTTTTTATCGGGACACTCGGCAAAGCAATATTTTGCCGAGTGCCGCACTCGGCAAAATAAAGCACTCGGCAAAGGTGGCTTTGCCGAGTGCCAGGCACTCGGTAAAGCCTGGCTCTCAGTAAAACTGGGCTTTGCCGAGTGCCGTCCCACTCGACAAAAGGTGGCCTGCCCATGACGGCGGCCACCTACCGTCAGATTTTGCCGAGTGCCTAACGGCTGGCACTCAGCAATTTTTTATTTTATTTTTAAAAACTTATTTTGCCGAGTGCCAGCCCCAGGCACTCGGCAAATTTTTTTTAATTTTTAAAAACATATTTTGCCGAGTGCCAGCCCATGGCACTCGGCAATTTTTTTTTAAAATATTTTGCCGAGTGCCAGAGATAGGCACTCGGCAAATTTTTTTTTTATTTTTAAAAACTTATTTTGCCGAGAGTCAGACCCAGGCACTCGGCAAATTTTTTTTTAAAACATATTTTGCCGAGTGTAAGCCTTGGGCACTCGGCAATTTTTTTTTAATTTTTTAAAACTTATTTTGCAGAGTGCCAGGGCCAGGCACTCGGCAAATTTTTTTTATTTTTGAAATTCATATTTGGCCGAGTGCCTCCTGGGGCGGCACTCGGCAAAGCCCACTTTGCCGAGTGCCCCCCATGGCACTCGGCAAAAAAGTTTTTTTTTTATTTTGGGCCCAAATTTTTTTCTGGGGTCTTGTGACAGTATTTTAAACTCTATTTTAAAATTTGGGGCAATTTTGATTTTTTTGATATATTTCATTAGTTTATTTTGTTTCGTCGAATTTTTTGGGATATTTCAAATTTGAACTGCAGGTACATGGAATAATGGACTTTGGTCATCCAAAAATTGATACTCATGATATTTAGGGTATGTTTAGGCCGTATCCAGGAACTCACATGAAATCTCGAGCATCTCGTTGACGTAACATGTCGAGGTACTTGCCGGAAATGTGATTTTAAATTATATAAAATGCAAAGGAAGTCTGAAAATCACGAAGCTTGTCGAGGCGTTGTGTTATCGCATGTGGAGGCTGTGGTAAAAATTAAGAAGGTTTCGAGCAAGTTGTGACGTCGGATGCCAAAAACCTTCTCAAATTTTGGCATGTGAAGTTGGCGTCGTGTTATCGCATGTGAAGTTGTGGAGATGTCTGGGTTTTTAGCATCCGACGTCACAACTTGCTCGAAACCTTCTTAATTTTTTACCACAGCCTCCACATGCGATAACACGATGCCTCGACAAGTTTCGTGATTTTCGGACTTCGTTTGCATTTTATATAATTTAAAATTATATTTTCGGCAAGTACCTCGACATGTTACGTCAAAGAGATGCTCGAGATTTTATGCACTACTAGAAAACAGACCTTTCATCCTGCCTCTATTTTTGCCTTTAGTCCTGGTATTTTTGTGTTCGAGACTAAAGGGACTATTAGTCTTGGTTGTATCCTCAAACAAGGATACAAAGTTCCTGCCCCAAGTGTGTGGCGACGGCAGGCAACAATTAGTCCCGGTTATAGCCCAGAGCTGGGACTAAAGGTTATCCTTTAGTCCCGGCTGAACCTTCCAATCGGGAATAAATCTTTACTCCTAGCTTAAGGCTCCAGCCGGGACTAAAGGATGACCTTTAGTCCCGGCTCTGGGCTATAACCGAGATAAAATCTTTCTTGATAAAATAATATAGTCGCGCTGGAAAAAAAAAATGGGGCAGCCAGGCATTGAACCCATGACCTCATAGCCAAGGTCCAAACCACAGCGCACTAGCTAGCCATCTGAACTAAGTTACTTTCTCGACAAGAAAGCACCCAAACATATATTTAATAAGAGAAAAGACCCTTTAATTGATTATATTCTTTTGTTAACTATACTTTGAATTTTCTGGTCCATGTGCTTTCTAGTGCCTGATTGATCTCATAATTTTTATCAGGGTTTCAAATGCCCAGTGTGAAGCCACCACCAAGTTCGAGATTTTTCTGAATTGGTTTGGTAAATTTTTCACTTTAATTGAATTTACACGTGACTTCACCGATTAATTATACGTTGAACTGAGTCCACCCCCGAAAAGATCCGGAATGGTGCCAAACTTTGCCAAATGGTCTCTTGTGCCCTAGGAGACAGATATTTGTGGAGGTTCATGCAAAATTATATTGTTTTGAATATGTAATTCGTCGTATTTCGTCTCACGCGGCATAAAGAAAAATGTAATAATAAAAATAATTATCAGAAAAACCTAAGATCTTGTGTGGGGCCATATTTTGGGTGTAAATGACTGCTAAAATTTTTTTAAGCCATTTCGACATAGGTGGAGTCGACATGCTTCACAGAGGTATATAGAACCTTTCGTCGAACCCTATCTATACACCTAGGTTCTCTGGGATTCTGAGGTCTATATGCTTTCTAGTGCCGGATTGGGCTGAAACTTTTTCTCAAGACTTCAAATGCCTTATGTGTAACCACCACCAAGTTTGAGATTTTTCTGAGGTGGTTTGGTACTTTTTTCACTTTAATTGAATTTTCGCACGAATTCACCGATTAATTATACATTGAACTGGGTCCACCCCCTAAATGATCCGGAATGGTGCCAAACTTTGCCAAATGGTCTATTGTGCCCTAGGAGACAAATATTTGTGGAGGTTGATGCAAAATTATATTGTTTTCAATATGTAATTCACCGTATTTCGTCTCACGCGGCACAAAGAAAAATGTAATAATAAAAATAATTATCAGAAAAATCTAAGATCTTGTGTGGGGCCATATTTTGGGTGTAAATGACTGCCAAAAAAATTTCAAGCCATTTTGACATAGGCGGAGTCGACGTGCTTCACAGAGGTATACAGAATCTTTCGTCAAACCCTATCTATACACCTAGGTTCTCTGAGACTCTGAAGTCCATTTGCTTTCTAGTGCCAGATTGGTCTCAAACTTTTTCTCAAGACTACAAATGCCCTGTGTGTAGCCACCACCAAGTTTGAGATTTTTCTGAGGTGGTTTGGTACTTTTTTAACTTTAATTGAATTTCCGCCCGAACTCACCGATTAATTATACAATGATTAATGAAGAACCTAAAGATTTACGTTACAATTACGTGAAAACTAATTTCTTGTCAAAAACCAATAAATTTAATAATTTCAATTAAAGTCTACATTTTTGCATTAACGAAAATAGTGAGTATTAGTTGCATTATGTTCAACATTTATAATAAAAACACAATAGTTTAGGTCACATATTTTTTTGCGTGCAGTAAATGAAAATAAAGTTTATTACTTTTTCTAAAAAAATTTATGCCTAGTATTGAATTTACTGCGCAAATAATAAGACTTAAACATTTAAATATAAAACATATATAAAATAAACTGATCTGCTTAAAAGTTGGCGGGAAATGAAAATGTAGCCCACCTTTAGTCCCAGCTCCTGCCACCAGCTGGGACTAAAGGTGGGCCGCATTTGGCGGCCTGCCAAAAAATCCTTTAGTCCCGGCTCCTTCCAACAGCCGGGACTAAAGGTCCCCCTTTAGTCTCGGCTGGTGGCAGGAGCCGGGACTAAAGGTGCTTTAGTCCCGGGCGGTGGATGGAGTCAGGACTAAAGGTCCCTCTCCTATATACCACCGCCTCCCTTCTCTCTTTCTCCTCATCGATCGTCTTCGTCTTCAGCGCATCTCTAGAGCTCCGCCGCCGCCGATTCGCCTCCGCGGCCACCCCTGACGCCGCCTTCCTCACCGGAGGGCACCCCGAGGCTCGCCCACCTCACCGGAGTAGCCCCGACGCCACGCCCCTCACCGAGGAGCCCCTGGCCGCCCCCGACACCACGCGCGCGCCACGCCGCCACCAATTTTGCCTTCCCAGCCACCCCCGACACCGCCTTCCTCACAGGAGGGCACCCCGATGCCCGCCCACCTCGCTGGAGTAGCCCCGACGCCGTGCCCCTCAAGGAGGAGCCCCTGGCTGCCCCCGATGCCGCGCGCGCGCCACGCCGCCGCCAATTTCGCTTTCCCGGGCCACCCTGGCCCGACGCCGTGCCTTCTTCCTCATCGGAGGGCATCCCGACGCCCACCCACACCTCGCCGGAGTAGCCCCGACGACACTGCGCCCAGCCAGGAGCCCTCGTGCCTCAATCCAGCGTCGCTGTCCACCACCGCCCGTCGCCAACACTCCATTAATTCTAAACCGCCAGTATATATATATATTATATTTATTATATTTATTATATTTATGAATTATATTGACAAAATGTGTATTAATGTATATATGTATGAAATGTGTATATATATATATCAATTAATGTATATATGTATGAAATTATGTATGTATGAAATGTGTATATATATATATCAATTAATGTATATATGTATGAAATTAATGTGTGTGTATATATATATATCAATTAATGTATACATGTATAATTTTTCCTTAGGAAAAAAATCAATTGTGTTATATTCTGATACCATGTGGCCTATACCCTAAACCCTAAACCACCCTAAACCCTCCCCGGCCACCGACGCTGGTCGGCCGCCCCGCGCAGGCACCACCGCCCCGAAATGTGTATGAAATGTCTATGAAACCCTAATTGCATAATTATTGTTTTATAATTGTTTAGGCTCTCTATGGCCGACCCAAGAGACGATGACCTGGAGGCGGAAATGATGGATATTATCAACGCCGGCACTGAACATTGTGCCGATGTTGATAATGACCAGCAGGAAGACGACGGAAGTCAATACTTGAATCTCGATCATATTGTTGAGGAAGTTGTTCATGAAGATAATTCCAGCGAGGTATATATTTCTCAATATCTAGCTCTCATTTATTTATTATGCATACATGTAGCCCACTGGATTGACCTTCGTTTTATAATACTTTTTATGTTTCTATGCGTACATAGCCGTCTGGATCGACGACGACGACGGGGAACACAAAGAATGTTCGAGGGGCCAAAAAGCTGTTGGAAGGCCGCTACATCATCTCAGAATTCAACGTGGCTACAAGCGAACCACTAGGACAATATGCACAGAAATTCATATACCACTGTGGGTACCTTGTAAGGGACAAGCTCCTGATCAATGCCCGTGAATGGAAAAAATAACAATGCTCCTCATATTGGTTATGTCTCTAATAAGGACAAGGAGCTGATTTGGCAAGATGTTCTTGCACATTTCACGCTCCAAACAGATGATTATCATGAAGACATCACCCACGAAAGGTTGACGGAGCGAGTTAGGCACTGGACAATGAAGAAGATGGCCACCCAATTCCAATCTTGGAAGAAGCAGCTGTACAAATCATACGTCAAGAAGAACAAGACTCCAAATTGGAACGATAAGGGCCCAATCACGAAGGCAAGACCCTACTAGGAGGAATTTGTACAGTACAAGACATCAGAAGAGGGTGCGAAACGGGCGAGAAGGAACCAAGAGAATTCCAGACAAAAGTAATACCACCATAACATGGGATCAGATGGCTACACGACTTTCGTTCCCAAGTGGCAAAAAATGGAAGCAGACCTTATTGCCAAGGGGGTCATACCTGAATCAGCACCGTGGCCTAAACGCACAAAGCGTTGGTTTTTAGGTCATGAGGGAGGATTGGACCCAGTCACCGGGAAGCTCGTCCATGGCACAAAACTCAAAAGAGCAATAGAAAGGTTGATTCAAATTCTAAAAGCTAGAGATAGTGGACTATTCTGGCCCAATAGAGAGAAAGATGAACTGACATATTCCATCGGGACTGTTGAGCATTGTGGACGAACTAGAGGCAAAGGGGCTGTTCTGTGGGTGCAAGGTTTCCCTGAATGGATCGATTCGTACAGAAGCCGCCAGAGACGGAAGGATGAGGAGGCAGAGAGGATTCACATCTTGCAGCAATATGTTATTGAGTCACGGGAAGCGGTGCTTGAATCACAAAGGCGAGAAAAAGAAATGCAAGCGAAAATGCAAGAGGAAGTCGCAAGGCAAGTGCAAATACAATTGAGTGCCCACGGGATTACAACAGCTCCGGGAATCAACATTAGCCCCCCCCCGATCAGTTGAGAAGCAGTTGTGCTTCTACGGAGCTGCCTGATGCCATAAAAGATGCAGAGTTGCGCTTCCCCGTGGATGACGTCACTGAACCTTTTACATCATGTGAGTTGCACATTCCAAAAGATAATGGCACAGTGAAGGTGGCTATTGGTGTTGTAAACCCTATCGACCGTACCAAGACACCAAGAATCTATGGGGCAGTAGTACCAGCTGGATATGCTACCGTCTCGGTGGATAAAGCTATTGAAGGTTTTAGCGATGTGCCTCTTGACATTCATGGAGGTGATGGGGAGAAGACCGTGGGAGAAGCAGAGAAGTCATTCATTGCATGGCACAAGCGCTACATCAATATTCCTAGGAAGCCGTTGCCGCACAATAGGTACGGATGAAAGTGAACAAAACAATTTTTTTATTAATTTTATATTGCCTCTTAAATAACAATTGACTCATTGTCTTCTGTACGCACACAGCAGGGCCTCCCCCAACCTAAGTCCAATAGTACAATCACCAGACCAGCATAGTGCTTCGGGCGGCGGTTACGATGGGGTAGAAGACACGGCTGCATCCCCACCATCTCCAAGACGGTCTCCACCGCCGACGCCACCGCCTCCAAGGCGTTCCCCAACGCCGCCTTGAAGGTCTCCAACACCTGTTCTCCCACCTCCTCCCATGAACCAGGGAAGACGGCTGCAAACAAATAAGCCATCTGCCCCACCGGCGAAGACGACCAAGAAGGCCCCCATGAAACCAAGGCCAATTCCACAGAAATTGCCTGGTGAAATGAGTAAAGAGGAGTTAGATGATGCGGTTAAAAAACCGTCGAAGCATTCTTCTCAGGCACAGGGAAGAGGAAGCAGCAGGAGCAGAAGCACTTCCACCTACCTCCAGCTAAACTAAGGCGGATGGTGGAAGCTGAGCAGAAAAAGAGGCAGCAAGCTCGTAAGCCCTCGCCACCATCAGAGTTTGACCGCACTCTTAGCAAGATAATCAAGAAAGCTGCTAAAGCAGGAAAAACTGTTGCACAACTCGGAGAACAAGAATTGCAATCAGTCCCTCCTCTAGTTATTGCTAATGAATATGGTTCAAACATAGATATGCTGGATATGATGAAAATACCTGCTGATAAAGAAGTGGATATGGTGGAACTTGCTAACTTTTATGCTATGAGAGGTATCGACCTTGGCGATTTCCTCTTCGAAAGTGCGCCGGTAGCGGATGAATTGTAGAAATATGAGCATGGCAGGAGTCTATGGAATCCTAAGACCATCAATGAACTAGGTACACAATTGTTCAAGCTAAACACCTTGTACCTCGACGCGTGTCACCGGAAAGAGTTCTATATTTCTATCAGAATCAAAGATGACCATTGGTTCCATGGTGATGACGTTATGTACATTGAGTTTGCTGAATTACACCAACTAGTCCACCGAAACTCTCTCGACAAGACTCTCATCAGCTGCTATTGTCTGTAAGTGATTCTTTCTACTAATTAATAATAAGTCGCTATGTACGTACATGTCTGTGTTTATTATCCTCACTCTATATATATGATGCAGGTTTGAGATGGGAGAGTGCAAAAAGAGAGGGTGTACTGATATTGGTTTCATTGATCCACATATCGTATTCAAAAACCCTAAACCCCAACCAACATGGAAAGCAGAAACGGAGGCCAATATCAAGATGTTCTTAGAGAAGCAACGTGACAAGAAATGTATACTCTTCCCCTACAACTTCAGGTAAGTGTTCATAATGTCGACGATCGTGTATCCATATATATATGTTCACTGTACCTGTTAGCTAATTAATGAGTGTTAATGGACATGGCAGTGAACACTGGATATTGATGGAACTCGATCTGGAGAAAGGTCTTCTAGGCATCTGGGACTCGATGAGAAAAGAGCAAAAAGAGTTCCAAGAGATGATAGATATTATTCAGAGGTAATTACAGTCTCACTAGCAAAACTATTCTAGTCTCTCTGCATGCAAATTAATGGTCCAAATATTTTTTATGTTATTTGGTAGTTGTTGGGAAAAGGTCTGTCAGGAACACCATATGAAACGCAAAGTGCCACTGAAAGTAGTGCTATACAAAGTAAGTACCATATACCTACCTTAGTTCAATTTCCCTATGCTCGGATGATGACGAATCTTTTTCTCGTAAAGTGGGTTCTGCTGCAGCCCTAGGGGACCAATCTCTGTGGATACTATGTTTGCGAGTTCATGAGAGTGTGCTCAAAAAGAACTAGTCTAGAGCAAAAAAGGGTAAGTGTACACATATATATATATATATTCTTCATACATATATTTATATATATATATATATATTCGTGATAGATACAATTTATTTATCATTATTCTTGATACACATATATATACTAATATACTTTTTCTTTGTCTCATATCTCAAATTGAAGACTCGTTGGTTGAAGGAAAAAACCCTGGACACACACCATCTCAAAGCAATCCAAGAGACAATAGATGGATTTCTGAATGATCAGGTCTTAACTCCCGGCGGTGAGTTTTACTATGACCCAAATATGTGATGATGAAAGCCAAATTTCATATTGATCCAAAGAACATGTGATGATAAAATGTACAATTAATGCAAACTTTACATGTGACGATGAAATGTAATATTATGTTTTAGTTTACTTTTACTTGTGTTGCTTGCGTGCATTGATCGAGCGAAAACTTTATAGTACACGCGCGTATACGTATATTACTTTGCAGCGAATAATGCGTATTCGAAAACCAAATTAAAACAAAAAAGAATCATCAATTGAAATAAGCAGGAAAAGAAAAAAAAAAGACCCTTTAGTCCCGGTTGGTAATACCAACCGGGAATAAAGGGGCCAGCCCAGGCGCTGGCGTGGCTACCTTTTTAGTCCCAGTTGGTATCACCAACCGGGACTAAAGGTCCACTTCTATTCCCGGCTACTAACCCTTTATTCCCGAACTCCTATTCCCGGCTGCGTAACCCGGAATAAAGGGGGTTGGCAGCCGGGAATAGAAGCCTTTTTTTACTAGTGATGTGAGTTCCTGGATATGGCCTAAACATACCCTAAATATCATGAGTATCAATTTTTGGATGACCAAAGTCCATTATTCCATGTACCTGCAGTTCAAATTTGAAATATCCCGAAAAATTCGACGAAACGAAATAAACTAATGAAATATATCAAAAAAAAGTCAAAATTACCCCAAATTTTAAAATAGAGTTTGAAATATTGTCACAAGGCCCCAGAAAAAAATTTGGGCCCAAAATAAAAAATATATATATATTTTGCCGAGTGCCACAGGGGGCACTGGGCAAAGTTGAAATAAAAAAAAACTGGGCACTAAAAGCCCACCGGCCCAACCCCCGCGCGGGCCAACCCTAAGTCACGCCCCCAGCCACCCAACCGCTCCCCCGTGCCCACCCCAGCCACCGCTGCGCCCACCCCCGCTGCTGCCGTGCCCTCGCCGGCGAATCGCCGCCGGCGGCGAGCCCCGCCCTCGCGCCCGCCGCCGGCCACGCCCGTGCCCTCCGTCGGCCGCGCCCGCGCCCGTGCCCTCCGTCGGCCTCGCCCACGACCACGCCCGTCGTAGGTCATGCCCGCCACGCCCACCCCCATCGCTGGCTACGCCCCGCCCCCAGCCGCCGGTCGCGCCCCGCCCCGGTAGCTCCCCGCGGCCCGGCCCCCTCGCCTTGGCCGCCCAGAGGTGGCTGGCTGGTGTCGGCTGGCCATTTTCGGCAGCGGCAGCCGTCTCCCTGCCGTCCCTTCCCTGGCCGCGCCACCCGTAGGAGCAAGGGAGGTAGGAGTAGGGGAGGAGGGAGAGAAGGGAAGGAGAGAAGAGGAGGAAGAGAAGAGGAGGAAGAAGGGAGAAGGGAGGAGGAAGAAGGAAGAAGGAAGAAGGGAGGGAGGAGAGGAGAAGGGAGGAGGAAGAAGAAGGGGGTGGAGATGAGAAGGGAGGAGGAGCCCCGGTCGCTGTCCACGCCTCGTTAGCGGCGGTGCCATGCCCTCGGCGCCCCGCTCCTGACTCCGCCCACCATCGACGCGCACACTAGGTTCGCCCTTCCCTTTCTATTCAAATCGTGCAATGGATGTCGGTCATCGAGCCCTTGTTAGTAGTAATAGTTGTTGTATGTGGTTTTCGGCCATCGAGCCGTTGTTTGTGGATGTTGGCCTTCGTGCTGATCTTTTTTTAGGTTTTTGAAACCTCCCTGTGCAGGGGAGGTTCTGCCAAAATTTTCAATTGTCACTAATGTATTGCCTTTTTATGCAGGAGGAGGCCCCGGCGGAGGGACCTCGGTGACCCCGATTGTCTTCGTCAGCGTTGCGGGTCTACTTGCACCGCGTCGCGGCGCCACTGCATCGACTCGCCATAGACCCGCTAGCCTGACCTCACCGACACCCTAGGTATAACCCCTCTATCCGTATCATGGTCTTAGGTCGCTGATCCCAGTTAGGCGTCTCCCGTCCGAAAGAGATACGGTCGGAGTTATGTAGGTCTTTGCATATCTGCAAGCGTTTCTATTTTGGATTGTCCACGTTTTTTGGACAGCCCATGGATACATAGATGGGTTAGTTTCCATGGTCCGCTCTGGTTCGAGATGGTGTTTCGGCATCACCCCCTGTTGTTCTCCGGATACACACTCTGAGCACTGAGCCCCTTGAGACAGAGGTGATCGTGAGGCTGGGGCAAGGCAGGAAGCACGGGCGGTTGCGGATTGCAGACGACGCCGACTCCTCGAGCTCTGCACCCTCTCTCTCCGACGTGAGGGCATGGAGCACGGCCAGAAGCCTTCCCATACGTGCACGGCCTACTCCAACACTGTCGTGGGTCGATGAACTTCAGGTAATTCCGGTTTCACTCATCGTACATTGAACGTTACACACATTGATCAGATTTACAATACTGAAACATGTGATTGAAACACTGCAGGCCGAGCTAGCAGAGACAAGGGAGACGCAAGCGCACCTGACCATAGAGTTGGAGGCCACGAAGAAGCAGATGGCGGACATGTATCAGATCATGCAAACCATCAGGCAAGCATCGGGTGTCTAAGTGCAGTTGCCAGCTCCAGCTCCGGTTCGACACTTCACTCCTGTGAGTATGAAAGTTTAATGCGTTCATGCCGTTGGGATTGTCGGCCTTCGTGCCATTGTGATTGTCGGCCTTCGTGCCGTTGTTTCTTGCAGGTTGGAAACCTCCCCGTGCAGGGGAGGTGCTGCCGAAATTTTCAATTTTGAGTCTAACACATGCAATCTCTTCTCTTTTGTGCAGCCTTCGTCGGTGGGTTCAAACAATCCCGCTACCGTGTCACCGGCGGCAGATCGCGTCAACCCTTCGCCGCAGTCCGGTCCTTCACAGCAGTCCGGGGTGCCACACCTGCAGTCTCCATCGCCGCAGTAGGGATGTTGAACTTGTAATAATAAACTTGTGATGTTGAACTTTGGTGCATTTGTGATGGATTTTCGATGGATTTATTAAATATGCGTGTGCTTGTGATATATAATGCATGTTGGTGATATAGATGTGATGATTGATGTGTGTGTGTGTGTGTGTGTGTATATATATATATATATATATATTGTTTGTTACAATGGAATGTAATTTTTTTTTTGCAATTCTCGGGGTCTTTGCCGAGTGCCATGGGCAAGGCACTCGGCAAAGATTTTTTTTAAAAAAATATAAATTTTCTTTGCCGAGTGCCTAAACAGGGGCACTCGCCAAAGAAATTATTTAAAAAAATTTTAAAAAAACTTTGCCGAGTGCCTGGACAGGGGCACTCGGCAAAGTACTTTTAAAAAAAAAATAAAAAAAACTTTGCCGAGTGCCTGGGCTAGGGCACTCGGCAAAGTATTTTTTTAAAAAATAATTTTTTTTTGCCGAGTGCTGGATCGGGCACTCGGCAAAATAACCGTTAACGACCGGCGCCGCAACGGCCGAAAATATTTTGCCGAGTGCCGCCCCAAGCACTCGGCAACTTTTTTTTATTTTACCGAGTGCCCGGATAAAAAACACTCGGCAAAGACCCTTTGCCGAGAAAAAATTTGCCGAGCGGACTTTGCCGAGTGCTACACTCGGCAAAGCCTTTATCGAGTGCAAAGGGCTCTTTGCCGAGTGTAAAAACACTCGGCAAAGCCGCGGCCTCCAGTAGTGCACTGTGCACGCGCTCTCCCACCCCCACCCCCATCACCCGCGCTCGAGCTCCGCATAGAGGGCTGCCCTGGCAGATCCACTTCTGTGCCCCGGCGAGTCCGCCCCCCCGCTCGGCGAAGCTGCACTCTGGCGCTCTGGCGAGTCCGCCCCTGCCCGGTGAGGCTTCACCGCACGCGCGCCCATGGCGTCATCTCCCCTACATGCGCCGACATGGGGGCGAGCTCTTGACCCGCGGCTGGCGAGATCCAGGCACGCGCGGTGGTGGCCCCCCGGATCCAAGCGACGGCGGCTCCCCAAGCTCGAGCGTGGCAGCGGCTCCCCCGAGCTTGCGCTCTTCTCCGCGGGCGGCGAGCGGCCCTTGCCGGCGACGCTGCTCCACCGCAGGCGGACCTCGCCGGCGGGATCCTCCCTCCCCTGCCCGATGCCGCCTGTCCCTGCTCCCTCCGATGGCCGCCGCAGCCCCTCCCCTGCCCGATGCCGCCTACCCCTGCTCCCTCCTCCCTCTCTCTCTGCAGTGTTTTGCGTCGTCGAGAACGACGACACTTTTTTGCCTTTCGAGTCGGTTGCTACGTAAAATGGCTGCCGTGTTTGCGTTCTCCGTTGGACCATGATTTTGCGACCCGAAACACTGTGCACTAGGCAATTTACGTTTGGGTCGCCGTTTACCTACGCTGTTGGAGACGGTCTAAAAGGAGCAAGTACAAGGAGGCAAGGACGAGACGGATGCTAGCTGCAGCATGCATGGTATGGTTAGCGAAAGGCATACTGTTCATCTCTCCCTTTTCAAGTAGAGCGAAAATAACTGTTCGTGTGTCTCTCTTTTTTCCGTTAGAGGTAGCAGTATACGGTTAAAAATGATTTTACATTGCATGTAGTAGTACTTGGGTCCAGTATTACATGTGTCCTGTATTTGGATTGGATCGCCGCGTATACAGGCATTCTGGTGGAGAAACGCATGACTCACGGTACACACATATTTTTCTCGAATACACGAAAGATTTACTCATTATTTTGATTAAGGTACAAGAGTTGAACATAGAAGGCTAGCTTACAGAATTATAGCCTCCGACTAGACCATCGTAGCTTAAGATTCATGTTTCGGTATTACACAAATTGCAGACAACCGAAATTTGGACAGCTATACAACCAAATTAAATAGTTGTTGGCTTTCGCCTCCGCTGCGACCCTGTTTCGACGGCCAGTACACACATGTATTGATGGTATAGGCGAGATGGCACATGGCGCAGGACGCGAAAACTGCGAATGCATCTGCATCCAGGGTACCGTCCTCATCTTTATCGCCGTCGCTACAGTAATGCATGCATGCATGCTCCCAACCCATAGGTTCTCTCTCCTTTTTTTATCTGCTTCGCTCTCACTCATGAGAGATGAGAGAGAGAGGAGGCAGGAGACGACCTAGAGTCTATGGCTAGAGAGAGAGAGAGAGATAGGGTGGATGGTGCAGGTGCAGATGCAGGCAATGAGCTGCTATCTACTCCTCCTATGAGCTAGAGCTAAAGCACGTTCATCATGGGGAATCCTTAGCTTAGAGGTGTAGGGTGGGGAGAAGGAAGAGGGAGGGGAGGGAATGGCCATTCTTGCATGGTCCCGAAAAGGACGTTTATCGAGTTGGCCGCGCGGCGTCGACGACGATTCACGTGCCGCGCGCCCGCCCGGCGCCGATCAAAACATGCATGCATCAAAAACCTCCACGCACACCGCAAAATTCCAGGATTTACAGGGGGTCCTCGTTCAGTGCCATGTATCCATGCAGCTGGAGGGATCGACCTCTGGCTTTCATGCACTCGCCTCCGATCCGTCCGCTTGTTGGGCAGTTGGGGCAGGAATATATTATTATTCCTGGGAAGGAGTAGCTAGCAATAGCTAGATCCCGATGGATGGATGGATCGGCATTCGGCAGAGCTCCTGGTCAGATCGGTGTTCCCCCCCTCTCCTGCAACCACAGATCGAGTTCATCAGTGTCGAGATCGATGCCCCTGCATGCATGGTCGCCATCTCTTCTAGCTGGTCCAGGATCACAATGCGCGACCATTATGCTGCTGTCGCACACGGCAGTGCAGCTGCAGTGGGAGCTAGTACTCGTAGTAGTATCCATCAGTATGCCCTTGTTTAGTTGGACCTCAAAATCCAAAAAATTGCTATAGTACCTGTCACATCGAATGTTTGCGGTCCGTGCATGGAGCATTAAATGTAGACGAAAAGAAAAACTAATTGCACAGTTTGGTGAAAAATTACGAGACGAACGTTTTAAGCCTAATTAGTCAATGTTTGGATACTATTTGCCAAATAAAAACGAAGGTGCTACAGTAGCCCCAAAATCCAAATTTTGCGAATTAAACAAGGGCTATATATAGATCGGTCCATTCCATTGCTTGTCTGTTCCCTCACATAGCTGCTAGCTCAGTAACTGTTCTTCATGGCGGGCAAGTGCGCCTTCCTGCTCTCTCCTCCCATAAATTCAGCTTCATTCACTCGCAGGTCGCAGCATGCACGGCCTGTTTATTTATTGCTAAGCATGACCACCGGTAGAGGCTGTTACAGCCTTCTCTCAGCCCACTTATATAGTAGTTGGCTCTTTACAGTTAATACATGGCCCACTTATCTCTCTCACAGACTTTCTTAGTTCTTGTGCCCAAGCCGGCTGTAAGCTTACAGCCTGCTTCTCCTCTCTCTCCTCCACCTTAATATTTAGTCGACTTACAGCCTGCTATTATACTTGCTCTAATGTAGGGACGATCGACTGGTCGAGACACAGAGATATTAATGGCGGATTAATTACTAGATAGCTTGATCGATGGGTACTACTCGAGATCTTGTTCAATGATGAGATGGAGATTGAGAGCATCAGTTCGTGCGCTTTCGCGCCTACTACAAACAGGGTGGACTAGTTTAACCGGTGTAGCATCGATTCACCTTTCTGGGGTGCAATATCATATTGGATTTGGATCCCCATTTTAGCTAGCATCGATTCACCTTTCGGGGGTGCAATTGTATATGATAAGTATTGGATGGATGAGGATCCCTATTTCAGTTCTTTAGTTGAGGACATACAAAGCAGGTCAGCGGTAGCTTATATTTGCCACTCCTACTTTCTTGTCTCACACATGCATGTGGCTGCTGTGCAGGAAAGTTCATGCATGCATGCTGCATTCTTTTCTCTTTGCGCACATACACATAACTAACCGAATCTCACCTCACCGGCGGTCGGGCTGCCCATACAAAATCATACTATTCCATGCATTCACTACCGGAAACCGGCACTTTACCGAGTGCCGGAGGCTTTGCTGAGTGTATTTTATCAGGCACCCGGCAAAGACGGTCTTTGCCGAGTGCCAAATAAAATACACTCGGCAAAAAAAAAAAACACTCGACAAAATTCGTTTTTGCCGAGTGCCTTTTTTCTGGCACTCGGCAAAGATGTATTTTGCCAAGTGTTTTTTTTTCGGCACACGGCAAAATTCGTCTTTGCCGAGTACCTTTGTTTTGGCACTCGGCAAAGAGGCATTTTGCCGTGTGCATTTTTTTTGGCCCTCGGCAAATCAGTTTTTCGAATCAATTTTTGAGGCCCTAAATGAATTCAAATGAAAAACTTTTCAACTACAAAGTTGTATAACTTCTCAAGATCTACAAAGTTTATTTTGGTCATTTCTTCATTTGATAAAACGACAATAACGTTGTTCATAAAATCTACATCTCTTATATTAGTTTCATAAAAGTAGAAGAGAGATATATAAGATTTGTGAACAATGTTAGTACCACTATGTCGGATAAACAAATGAACAAAATAAACATTGTAGATCTTGAGAAGTTATGAAATTTTGTAGTTGGCAACATTTTGATTTGAAATCATCTTGTCATGCAAAAACGACGTTTGAATTTGAAAATTTTAAAATTTGAATTTTTCAGAAGACCTCGGATGGAAAAACTTACTAAATGAAAATTGTAGATCTCCAAAAGTTATGAAACCATGTAGTTGACAATTTTTTGATTTGAAATCATCTTATCATGCAAAACTACGTTTGAATCTCTCAAATTTGAAATTCGAATTTTTCAAACGACTTCGGATGGAAAAACTTCCTAAATGAAAATTGTAGATCTCGAAAAGTTATGAAACTTTGTAGTTGACCACTTTTTTATTTGAATTTGTTTAGGGCCTCAAATAGGCAATTTACTCTCCGTTTGCCGAGTGCTTTTTTCTGGCACTCGGTAAAGATCGAGTTTGCCGAGTGCCTTTGTTTTGGCACTCGGCAAAGAGGTATTTTGCCGTGTGCATTTTTTTTTGCCCTCGGCAAATCAGTTTTTCGAATCAATTTTTGAGGCCCTAAATGAATTCAAATGAAAAACTTTTCAACTACAAAGTTGTATAACTTCTCAAGATCTACAAAGTTTATTTTTGTCATTTCTTCATTTGACAAAGCGACAATAACATTGTTCATAAAATATACATCTCTCATATATCTCATTAGTTTCATGAAAGTAGAAGAGAGATATATAAGATTTGTGAACAATGTTACTACCACTATGTTGGATGAACAAATGACCAAAATAAACTTTGTAGATCTTGAGAAGTTATTAAATTTTGTAGTTGGCAACATTTTGATTTGAAATCATTTTGTCATGCAAAAACTACGTTTGAATTTGAAAATTTTAAAATTTGAATTTTTCAAAAGACCTCGGATGGAAAAACTTCCTAAATGAAAATTGTAGATCTCCAAAAGTTATGAAACTATGTAATTGACAACTTTTTGATTTGAAATCATCTTATCATGCAAAACTACGTTTGAATCTCTCAAATTTAAAATTCGAATTTTTCAAATGACCTCGGATGGAAAAACTTCCTAAATGAAAATTGTAGATCTCGAAAAGTTATGAAACTTTATAGTTGACCACATTTTGATTTGAATTCGTTTAGGGCCTCAAACAAGCAATTTACTCTCGGTTTAGTATAATATATGAGGATAAATAACGAATCTAGACACAAGTGACAGTGTAGTGCAGTGGTAGAGCAGCAGAGACGCTAGGGAGAGGTTGTGAGTTCGAATCCCGCCAGCCGCGTTAGCCATGGATTTTGCGCAAAAAATGCAGCGACTTCGATAGAGGCGGGCGCGTGCTGGTCGGTGGTGGCCTCCCCCGAAAAAAAAATTTCGGGTTTTTTTGCTATTATTTTTGGGTTTTTTTTCGCATTTTTATTTTGCCGAGTGTTTTTTCGGCACTCGGCGAAGTCTTTACCGAGTGCCCGACAAAAAACACTCGGCAAAGTCTGTTTGCCGACTAAAATTCGCCGAGTGTCGTTTGTCGAGTGTCGACACTCGACAAACCCTTTGCCGAGGGTTTTTTAGGCTTTGCCGAGTGCCCCTGGCACTCGGCAAACCTCCTGATTCCCGTAGTGATTCATGCATGGTGTATTTTAGTTTGAAAAGGTGAAGTTTCCAAATACTGATCAGGAATAGTTAATGCTAGTCAAATTGCAAGTGTGTGTACTGTATAGTGTACAAACAGCTGGCATCAATACATTTGTACTACCTTGATTTTGTAGCAATTGATAATACTCCTTCCATCTCACAATATTTGTTATTCTAGGATTTATTTTTTCCTCAAATTACTTGTCATTATCGCATTCTAAAGCATCATTAAGGGGACATTTGGATCCCTCCTTGGCCCTTGTTGCCATTCCTACTTGGGCAAAGATAGAGGTGTTTGGTTTGCTTGTTGACTGCCTCGGTTCTTATACTCTCAAGCTTTTAATTCCTCACAGTCAAGCAAGCCAATCCACCCCGAGAAGAAGGCAACAGTCGAGTGACCCCCCGACCGACTCTCCGAATCGATTGGGGGCTATATATAACATCGGGTACGCTCGCACATACCCTCTGGCAAAAAAAGGATGGCTTAGCACCCCGTGAATCACCCTTCAAGAGGACGACCACGATGTCACAAGGGCAAGCCCTAGCAGAATGGACGACCGTCGCTCAAGTTCGAGGGGTTGGCCACAACACCATCACTCCCAAGTGAAGGGGAACCCACAACCCAGGCCGAGCTCCTGCCCTAGCGACCGTCCTAGCTTTGGCTTGGGGGACAACAGGTGTCCCGAGCCAAGATCGAAAGCTAGCTTCAAAATCCATCAAGCGTCTAGAGCTTGACAGGCGTAGAAGCACTACACCACCTTCCTGTTCCACGGAGGCTAGGCACTGTCAGCCATGTCCTCCACAGGGGTCACGCAAGGGGCGTGACGCATCAGGACAAGAAACCTCCCAAGCCCACGGTGCAGGGGGCTCTGGGCCCGCCCCTCAGCCCCTCCTAAGTAGAGGGAGGATCCTTGCGTATCAAGGAAGCCCCAAGAAGGCTCACTTGGGGAAGGCTACATTGCAGTAGACAACACTTGACCGTCAAGTGCCATACTGCAGCAGAGACATCAGGGAGTGGTTGCGACGTTGTCGTCCCCTCCTACATGACAAAGGAGTACCTGGTGGTGCCAAGATGAAAGAATCGGAGCCACCAGGCTGAGAACCCTAGGTCAGAATCCGTCCACTTTGTATCCCATGCCCTCATCGGTATATAAGGGAAGGCATGGGCTCCTGTAGAAAAAAGGAGAGAGGGATCAGTTGAGGGAACAACGAACCCAACCAGACTCAATCAGCCAAGAACCCTAGGATACCACTATGTAATCAACTACCAATCTTTTTCTCTACTCCATTATTGTAAGAAACCCCCAACTGAGCATTCCTAACACGAAGAACACTATAGTGCTGGATGTAGGGCTCAGAGAGCCGAACAGGGATAAATCGCCCATGTCATTGATTGTTTTGAGTGTCCGAGGCACTAAAGATCTACATACCGACCTCCGACGAATAACTCGATGCTTGTGCGGTTCCAAATCTGCGACACCCGGGTAGTTAGGGGGAGGTGAATGAAAAAATAGGTGAAGATAAATTTACCTTTTATTATAGGTACAGACGGGAGTATACTACACAAAAGAAAAAAAATTCCTGAAAGCATCTAAGCCCCTAGTTGGGTTTCGGTGATTAATGATAATACAAGATTACTATGACTAACGTGTGTTTTGCAGAGGCAATTAAGTTTGGTCATGGTAATGGAGATCAATTAGGCAATCAAGGTGGTCATGCCCCTACGATGGAAATCATTTCGGTTTTCAAAGGATGGACGATAAGGTTAAGGATGACTAGTTCTAAGTGTCGATTGGAGTTGGAGAGACACTTAGAGTAGTTTAGGACTTTGTTTTTCCTTTGGCTGTACTATTAAGGGGGGTATGGATGGGTAGCTTGACCTAGATGAGTCTAGTGAGTTAGGTGTGGTGCACACTTGTTAAATCTAGCACTAGGTAGCTCCACAACAGCCCTATGATCCTATGGAGCAAACTTCATTCACATATGATCAAGAGTTGGAAGTGAATGGAGGGTCAAATGCTGACCGGACGCTGGTGCCGGTCGGACCGAATGCTGGCTGTAGAGTCTGGTCAGTTTATTTGATCAAGGAGACTGCGTCTGGCGTGACTGGACGCTGAGTGGTCGAGTGACCGGACGCTGAGGGCCAACATCCAGTCAACTCCAGTAAGGTTCCAGAAGAGAAAATCTACGACCGAACGCGTTCGGCCAGTAGTGACCGGACCCTGAGGGTTGAGCGTCTGGTCAAGTACAGTAAGGTTCCAGTGAGGGTTAAATGCGACCGGACATGTCTGGTCAGTAGTGATCGGACCCTACCAGTGTCCGATCAACACTTTAACACTGGTGTGCGGGTTGAACTGACCGGAGTGTCCGGTCAACATGACCGGAGTATTCGGTCACCCCGCAGAGGCACATAACGGTTCGTTTTTTAGCCCTTGTTATAAATAGAAGCTCCACTCGTGTATGGAGTTACTTTTGCTCATTCCAATAGCTGAGAAACATGTTTGTGAGTGCCAAGAAGAGCAAGGTCCTAGTGAGGTGATTGAGATTTGAGAATCCAAGAGAGTAGCCTCATTAGTGAATCAAGAGTAGCAAAGTGTGCATCCACCATTCTCATTAGGCTTCGTGTGGTCAAGTGAGAGTTCGTGCTTGTTACTCTTGGTGATCGCCATCACCTAGATGGCTTGGTGATCACCTGGCGGAGGTTGTGGGTGACCCAACTCAAGTTATGAGCAGTTGTGGGTGATTCACCACGATGGAGTGTCGAAGAATCAACCCGTAGAGAGCACTTGATCCTTGCACGGATCAAGGGGCAGCTACACCCTTACGCGGGTGCTCCAACGAGGACTAGTAGGGACTGGCGACTCTCCGATACCTCGGCAAAACATCGCCGCGTTACTCTCTCTCTATGTACTTTACTTTGAGCAATTCAATACTTGTTCTTACATTCATCGAATTGCCTTGCTAGAGTAAGTTTGGAACATAGGTTGTAAGTCCATTTGTGCGTTAGATCATTAGAAACACTTTTCTAGGCACAAGGGGTTAATTGGGCTAACTGTAGGTTTTAATTATTGCAAAAAAATTTAGAATTAGCCTAATTCAGCCCCCCTCTTGGGCATCTTGATCCTTTCAATTGGTATCGGAGCCTCATGCTCACGTTTTTAAGCTTAATCGCTTAGAGCAAGATGTCTCACTGGGATGGACCTCCTCCTATCTTTGAGGGAGATGACTTTCCATATTGGAAAATCCGCATGGAGCCGTACTTAGAAGCTCTAGACGTTGGTGTCGGTGTTTCAGACCGGGGGATCCTCAACCAACTAGTAAATTTGTGCTGCGTGTTCCCAATCCCAGATGGTGATGCAAAGAGACACAAGGTTTATACTGGTTTGGGCAATTGGTGCCCTACATCTAGTCTGAGAGATCGATCTTGTATTCCTTGCATCGAAGTACTTGTAGTAGGGGGTTACAAGTTGGGTGAGAGAGGGAGCTAGTCCCAGGTCTCGGCGTGAAGCGACGTGGATTGCTTGAGACATTGCTCTCAGGCAGTAGGGAAGTGTGCGTGTTACAGAGTGTGGCTCTTCGTAAGAACTTGTCTATCCCCCAAAATGGCCCAAGTCCTCTCCTTTTATAGTCTAAAGGGAGGACAAGGACAGTACATGTGCTAACTATACGGTGTCATGTGAACAGAGGTGGTGTGTCTGAGCCCTGTAGCCCGTTCCTGTGGTGGTGTGGTCGTCGGAGTGGTCCGTCCTTGGAGCGCTGGGGCGACGTGCTGGCCACATCCGATCCTGTGCGTCATGGGAGCTCTTGGGCTACCTCGGAGCGGGTGCAGTGGTCAGCGTGCGGGTCGTTGTGGATTGACTATGCACGAGGCCGAGGCTCGGTCGGTGCCGAGGCTGAATCATAGTGGGGGGTCTCGGTAGATGTGAATCCCGAGATAGCTGAGACCCTGGTGTAGAGTGCCGAGGCCCGAAGGGAGCGGTTGATCTGGTGTGCCGGTTCGGAGGCGATGACGACGCAGGCCAGGCTGCCCATGTCTTGTTATTTTCGAGGTGGGAATCATGGGGCATAGTGTAGTGTGGGCACCGATCGTGGGCACAGCATCAGAATACAGTTGCCGGTAACCCCCGTCGTGCTCTGTCTCAGCCGGTATGGCGCTGATGTGACCTCATGTCCTGTCGGCCACTCCGCGGTGTCGAGCCACCGTCCGACTGAGATTGTAGGAGTGGTTGACGTATTAATGGGACGTGACACGCTGTCGGGAGGACCGATCGAGGCAGGGGCGATGGGCTATCGACAAGCCGGCCTCGAGCGATACGGAGAATAGCTATCTCATTTGAGGTTGTATGCATGGGGCCTTGGGCGAGATGGAGATTGGGCTCCTTGCCGAGGCCTCCCGTGAGAGGCCTCACGCGAGGCGAAGATTGCGTTAGGACGCCAAGACCTCCTGTGCGAGGCTCGGGGAAGGTGGAGAGCCTGGTGGGCTTGGACGTGGTCGGTGATGAGCCCATGGCCTACCCTCTAGCTTTGTTTTTTATGGGATTTAAGTGATCCTTTTGGTATACGCTCAGGGTACCCTGTTCTATGGTACTCGACAGTAGCCCTCAAGCCTCAGGGGGAGTGCGTGCACTCTCCCTGAGGGTTTGTCGAGGCTTGGTTTATGGCCGCTCCCATAGGGATTGTGTTTTGCTTCTTGAGGTTTTGGTGGGTGCGCTTGAGCGCACCCACCGGGTGTAGCCCCCGAGGCCCTGGAGGAGTGGAGTTACTCCTCTAGGGCCTTTTTCATTTTTGTGTTTGAGTGAGGAGTTTTTATCGTATTTGCCAAGCCCATAAGTGCGAGTTCGGGTCACGGGGGTCTCGGCGAGGTTGCAGGAAGAGCCCCCTAGCCTCCGCATGGAGCAAGAGGTCTGTCAGGGGTTCCCCTGGCTTTTTGTACGACCCTCATGCTTCCTTTTTGTTCGGAAGGAGGGGTGGAATGTGCCAGGCTACCCTCGGTGGGCACGAGCGTTGGCACTTCCGGTGAGCTGTTATCGAGTAAGTCCGAGTGGAGGCTCGTGCCTCATTCGCTAGGGGACGACTAGCGGTCTAGAGACGCACTCCAAGAGTACCAGAGGGTTTCTCTAGTGGGTGCCGAGGCCGTTTGCTGGGCCTTGGTGGCTCGGTGCCTCCCTATGGTGGGATCCCATTTGGAGACCTCCCTACCGGTCTTGGACATGACTTGGGATGCACCGAGCGATCGTTCGCTCAGGCCTCAGCCATTCATAGGCTTGCCCCAAAGTCATCCCTGACTTTGTTGCCCTAGGGTGGCTGTCGAAACCTCAGGGGGCCCAGCCTTCGAACCCCTAGACCGCAACGGGCTCGATGCCCTTTATTGTATTTGTAACGAAACTTCTAGCGCAGACTTTGATCGTTTGTCTTTGTCTTGGGTGTAGGAGGAGCCCCGAGCCTCCGCTTGGAGCAAGAGGGCGGTCAGGGGTCCCCTGGCTTATTTATTTGACCCTCACATATCCTTTTCGCTCGGACGGAGGGTTTGTTTGCTGAGCCCATTCGGGTGCGAGCCGGAGCCGACGGGTCTCGGCAAGGTTGTAGGAAGAGCCCCCTAGCCTCTGCACGGAGCAAGAGGGCTGTCGGGAGCTCCCCTGGCTTTTTATATGCCCCTCGTGCGTGAGGGTTTGTTTGCCGAGGCCCCTTTGGTCATGAGCCTTGGTCGCGGGGTCTTGGCGAGGTTGTAGGAAGGGCTCCCTAGCCTCTGCATGGAGCAAGAGGGCCATCAGGAGCTCCCCTGGCATTTTGTATGACCCTCGTGCTTCCTTTTCACTCGGAAGGAGGGGTTGTTTTGCCGAGCCCCCTCGAGTGTGAACCAGGGTCGCTAGGTCTCGGCAAGATTGTAGGAAGAGCCCCCTAGCCTCTACATGGGGCAAGAGGTCTGTCGGGGGTTCCCCTGGCTTTTTTGTACGACCCTCATGCTTCCTTTTCGCTCGGAAGGAGGGGTGGAATGTGCTAGGCTACCCTCGGTGGGCATGAGCGTTGGCACTTCCGGTGAGCTGTTATCGGGTGAGTCCGAGTGGAGGCCCGTGCCCCGTTCGCTAGGGGACGGCTAGCGGTCCGGAGACGCACTCCAAAGGTACCGGAGGGTTTCTCTAGTGGGTGCCGAGGCCGTTCGCTAGGCCTCGGTGGCTCGGTGCCTCCCTATGGTGGGATCCCATTTGGAGACCTCCCTACAGGTCTCGGACATGACTTAGGGCATCCCAAGCATTTCGCTTGCTTGGGCCTCAGCCCCGTATAGGCTCGCCCATGGTCGTCCCTGACTCTGTTGTCCTGGGGCGGCTATCGAAACCCCTAGGGGCCCAGCCTTCAAACCCCTGGACCGTAATAGGCTCAGAGCCCGGTTCCTTCATCTAAAAGGAATACGGCTGGGGGAATATCTTCCCCATTGGTTCAGCAACGGGTGGCGTGCCTTTTGAGGTAGTTTCCTGGGGAGGTGAAACGATGCCTGCTGCCATGGTGGCTGAGCGCGATGTGGTGGATGGGGCGTAACTGTTCCGCAATTAATGAGAAAGAAGTGGGCGCATGGGCGATAAAATCGGATCGTGGTTAACCGTGCCGGATCGAGGGGAAACTTCCCCGATTTCATCGCTCGACCGTTTTGCCTTCACCCTGCATAAATACTCAAAGAGTCTCACCCCTCCTCACCTTACCTTGCCTGCGTTAGCTCTGCCTCACTCGAGCCATCGCTAGAGTAGTGAGCTAGGGAGAAAGCGAGAAAGAGCGAGGGAGTGAGAGAGAGAGAGACAAAACTCACCGCTGCATTCGATCCCTCCACTGCATCCATGGCCAGCGACATCGTTGTTATTGAGGCGGACCCCTAGGATCCATTGGACGTCATCGAGGAGATGCTTCAGTCGCTCATCGATGGTGGACTCCTTCGTCCGGTGATGGACCCCAACAGGCCGGAGTGGATCGTTTCATCAGGCGAGCGGGAGTCGAGGCCCCACGACGGTTACGTCATGAGCTTCGTCTCCTTTCACGAGCGCGGCCTCGGCATCCTGGCGGATCGGTTCATGCGGGCGCTCCTACACTACTATGGCGTGGAGCTCCACAACTTCAACCCTAACTCCATCGCACAGGCGGCCATCTTTGTTGCTGTCTACAAGGGGTACTTGGGGATTGCTCCCCATTGGGAGTTGTGGCTCCATCTCTTCTGGGCGGGGCACACCACTAAGCCGATGGGCACGTTGGGCACGAGGAAAGCGATGAGGGCCAGCGGCTGCACTCTCCAAGTGCGCTAGGACCGCCAGCACCTCTACATCCCGGCCCAGCTCATGTCATCCAATCACCGATGGTACACGAGCTGGTTCTACCTTCGCAACGACAACGGAGGACTTCCCCCCTACACTAGGCGGATTGTGGGGAGCTGCCCGGAGAGGTGAAAGTACGACGTCCCGAGGGACGACCAGCCCAAGCTGTAGCCGCTTCTAGAGGGGCTAGAGAGGCTATGGGGCCATGGCCTTACCACGGCTATGGTTGTGGCTGCCTTCCACCACCGGAGGGTGCTACCGCTGATGGCTCGGTGGCGGTGGCTGTTCGAGATGAAGCCGGGTGAGCCCATTGAGGGCATCCGGATGTCCTCCTCTGCCCTTTCCGATGAGGAAATTCTTCATCGGGTGGGGGAGACGGTAGAGGCGAAGCTGAGGGATGGCAACTTGACCCCCATCACGATGCAACCGTCGTGGGGGTTCCTCTCGCTGGTAAGTCGTGTGCCGCTGTAGCCCCTGAGTCTCCCCCATTTCTTCTTACTTCTTGTTCCCTTATGCGCGTTCGCTGTTCCTGCAGGGGATGAGGGACGTGCGCTCCTCTCCACCGCCTGTTCCCGAGGACATGAGGCGGTGGGCGATCAACCGGGCGCACGCTGATGTGTAGAAAAAATAGAAAGACGCTAAGGTGGCAAAGCGCACGAAGAAGATCCTCGCGCGCGAGGAGCTAGACAAGCGCTACCGTCAACAAAGGAAGGATGGTCTCCCATTGGAGGAATCCCCATCGCCGTCGCTGTCGATGGAGGCCTCAAACGGGGATGACGAGGGCGAGGTCCCCTGGACCATCTCCCTGACATAGTGGAGGTGGTGCCCGGGGCATTGGCAAGCAGCTCGGCACTCCTGGGAGGAGGAGGAGCGAACCTGGGGTCGGCCATTGCCCGCTCCCAGGCCAAGGCTAACACGCCCAAGGCGTGGGCATTGGGCAAACATGCCGTCAGCCCAGTGGGCTCAGCGGTGGCGGTGGAACAAGTGGCGGTGGAGGCAACACAACCGCCCCCGCAGAGGACCGAGGGGGCGCCGGGGTCTGTTGAGGACCAACCGGCGCCGATGGATACGGAGGCGATACCTCTACTGCTACCACCGCCTTTGCGAACGAGGGTCGCCGTGGCGAAGCGGTTACCACCCCACTCGAGGTAGGTGTATTTTTGGTGGGGTCGCAGTGCCTTCCGTTCGCTCTTTTGTCTTGTACTGACCCTGTGATCATCTTGTCCTTAGCCGGAAGCGGCCTACGGAGGTGCCTACCTTGGCGCCCCTTAAAGCGCTCAAGGTTAACCCTGGCTCCACCGCCCACTGGGTGGTGGAGGCACAAGCCACCCTGCATCATGGCGCGGTGTCGGCGAGGGCCGACCCAAAGGAGCCGGCCACTCCAGGAGGGGCTGCCGAGGCGGCCTTGACACAGGAAGGGGAGGTAGCGCCTCCGCCCCACGATGGCGAGGCTCGTGGGTCAGATGTGGCGAGGTTCCCTTGGCCACCGAGACCACCGGGACTGAGGTCCCTGGGGTTTCATAGGCCGGGGTGATGGAGACTGCGGTGCCCAGGACCATCGAGGCCGCTGCGGCGGGCACTGGGGCCCTCGTGACCGCCGAGGCCATGATGGCAGAGGCCGGAGCCCCCGGGACCACCGAGGCCACGATGGAAGAGGCCGGAGCCCCTGGGACCACCAATGCTGACGCGATCGTGGCGGGGCTACCAGCCCAGGAAATGGAGATGAAGGCGGCGAAGGCCTTGGCGGCACCCTTGGTTCAAGGCCCACCGCCGTTGCGAGAGAGCGCCCGGGAGGTGGAGATTCTTCTGATCTCCTCTGACGATACTTCCCGAGCATAGGAGATGGCTGGCGCCGAGGTGATCAGTGTTGTGGAACAGCCGGTTCCAACTCCAGGCGAGGGAAGCTCAGCCCTCGCACGGGTGTGACCCGAACCCCACGGGTGGAACCACCCATGTGTCCTATGGCAAAGTCGGGATGATCCTGGGGCAGAGCCTCTGTTTGCCCTTGAGGACGCGGCCGAGGGCGGTCGCTAGGACACATTCGAGTAGTACCGCTAGCTGGCGGAGCGGTCTCTACGGACGGCGCTGTCCGTGGTGGCCAATGATTTGCTCGGAGTCGCCCAGGCTCATGCTTTCTTTCCTCATGTGGTGGTCTTTTTTCGAGCTTTCTCTGTAGGGATTGACCCCTGTTCTATTTCCCCCAGGAGCTCGAGACCCGATCTCTTGGGAAGTCGGTCTTCCTCCGCTGGGACAGGGATGTCTAGGACCAGCTTCAGCGGTAGAAGGGCCTTCTTGCCGGCACCAATGAGGTCCTATCGGCGTGGAGCACAGAGGTGGAGGACCTCCGCCTTCGTTGTGCCAACGTGAAGGTCGAGGCGGCCACGGCCTAGGAGCAGCTCGCTCCTCTGGTGGCGCGGGTCAAGGAGTTAGAGGAGGAGCTCACACGTGCGGCCAGTGATCGGGATGCCTTTAGGGCCTGAGCCATAGAAGCTAGGCCTCGGCCACGGCTCTTGCTGGGCAGCTAGGGGTGGAACAGAATGCACACCAGCTGACAAAAGGTGCTTTGGATGAGGCCCTTGCAGCAGCTGAGGCCTCACGAACCGAGGCTATAGTTTGGAGGGGGATGGCCGAGGGTGAGTCCTAGTCCCCTCATTTTATTTTATTTTCCTTATGTTTGTTCCCTAACTTCCTTGTGTGATGTAGAGCTGGGGAGTGAAGCTTCCAGGGCGGCCGAGGCTTCTCGGGCCGAGACCCAGCGCCTGAAGGAGAAGGCCAAGGCTTCCTAGGCTGAGGCCCTACGCTGGAAGGAGAAAGCCAAGGCCTGTCAGGTTGAGACCCGACGTTGGGAGTAGAAGGCCAAGGGTGAGTTCCGCAGGCTCCCACCCCTAATTTAGGTTGTTTTTTTCCCTCGCTCGACCTGATTCCATTTTCATGGTGCAGAGTCAGAGGCGGAGGTTACCCGGGCAGCCGAGGCTTCCAGCGCGGTGCAGACGATGCTCGAGACTAAGATCGGGGAGCACGAGGCGCTGAAGAGTGCCGCCCGTGCCACCTGCGACGCCCTAGTGGTCGAGGGGGTTTAGTCAGGCAGCTCCCTTGGGAGCTATCTGACTTCACTGAGCGGTCAAGTGCGTGAGCGGCTCCGAGGAGCGCTGCACACGGGCATCAAGCGCGCACTGGCCGTCATCGCCTCGCACTATGTTGGTGTCGACCTTCAAGCCATCAACGATGGCTACGTCTTGCCTGATGATGACGACGAGGCCGACGAGGTGGTGATGAAGCTGTTGGAGGCGGCGGAAGGCCCTGGCACCGCGCTGGCAATGTTGTTTGAAGAGGAGGTGGTCCCTCCCCCGCCGTCTACCTATGCCAGAGGTGCTGAGCCTTGACCTAGGCCTAAGTGGCCATGTAAATAGAGTAGGAATTAGATTTGTATTGTAACGCTTGTGGCCGTCGAGGCCTTTCTTTTTAAAGTACTCGTGTTTCTTTAATCGTTCGTCTTGTATTTCCGAGCCTCTGCCCTCTTGTTGTCTCCGATCTGATTTCTTTGCAAAAAAACTCTTTGGAGCCTAAGCCGTCCCCTGGGCGAAAAGGTGGTGAGGGAGCGCCATAGCCCGGAGGCTTAGGCTGTCTCGCGACTCAACCGGCCTTCTGGCCCTGAGTCGGGCTTTTGGCCCTTGGGTTTTCCGCAACCAATTCGTCAGAGCGTGCTAGAGGGTTTGGCGTAGGATTTTTTTCAAAAGACGACTAAAAATGGCACGTGGGACTTTAGGGGGAATCCCCCCTCTAGCCCCTGAGGGAGATTTGGTTCTGCAGAGGCAGGGCTGAGTCTCCCTTACAGTGTCATCGTATTGCCGAGACCAATGATAGGCTCGGGGAACTTCTTGAGAAATTAGAACAACTAAAAATGGGTTTCAATTGTATTCTAAGAAATAATATATACAATGCTTGGAATTTTAAGGATAAAAGTGACGTAGCTGTTCTATGTTCCAAGCGTTGGTGAAGATTTCACCCTTCTCGTTGGCTAGCTTGTAGGTCCTAGGCTTTAGTACTTGGGCGATGATGTACGGTCCTTCCCATGGCGGGTCAGCTTGTGGTGGCCCTTGTTGCTCTGTGCTAGCCTCAACACCAGGTCGCCTACCTTCAAGTCTCGGCCTCGGACGCGCCGGGCCTGATAGCGTCGTAGGGTCTGCTGGTATTTAGCCGAGTGCAGCAGTGTGACATCTCGGGCTTCCTCCAATTGGTCGAGGGCGTCCTCTCGGGTGGTGCGATTACTTTGTTCGTTATAGGCTTGTAGCCTTGGGGAACCATATTCCAAGTCAGTGGGGAGGATGGCCTCGGCCCCATAGACCAGGAAGAAAGGCGTGAACCCCGTGGCTCGGCTTGGAGTGTTCCTCAGGCTCTAGATGACCGATGGGAGTTCGGCGAGCTATTTCTTGCCAAACTTCTTCAACCGGTTGTAAATTCTTAGCTTGAGGCCTTGTAGGATCATGCCGTTGGCACGTTCTACTTGGCCGTTGGTCTTTGGGTGTCCTACAGCCGACTAGGCCACACGGATGTGGTGGTCATCGCAAAACGTCAAGAACTTTTTGCTGGTGAACTATGTCCCGTTGTCGGTGATGATGGTGTTAGGAACCCCAAACCTGTGGATAATGTCAGTGAAGAATAGCACCGCTTGCTCGAATTTGATTCGATTGATCGGACGAGCCTTGATCCATTTGGAGAACTTGTCGATTGATACCAGTAGATGGGTGTAGCCCCCGGGGGCCTTTTGCAGAGGCCCAACCATGTCAAGCCCCCACACGGCGAACAACCACGTGATGGGGATGGTTTGGAGGGCCAGGGCCGGGAGATGTGTCTGCCGAGCATAGTACTGGCATCCTTCGCAGGAGCGTACTAGCTTGGTGGCATCGGCGACCGCCATCGGCCAGTAGAACTCTTGGCGAAAAGCGTTTCCCACGAGTGTCCGAGGCACCGCATGGTGCCCGCAGGCCCCTGCGTGCAAGTCCTAAAGCAGGGCTTGGCCTGTCTCGGTGGTGATGCATCGTTGACGGACACTGGAGGGACTTTGCCTATACAATTCGTCATTATAGAGGACGTAAGACTTGGCTCGGCGCGCAAGCCATCAGGCTTCGGTCCTGTCACTAGGAAGCTCCCCCCGATTAAGCCGATCAAGGAACAGGATTCGCCAATCCACGTCTTGGTTGGTCTAGGGGGCTTCAATGTTGATTTCCATGACCTCAGGCTTGGTCGAGAGAGTTTTGGCAGCAGAGGGGGCATCGAGCCCCATCGTGTTCGATAGGTGGGCCCTCCTCTGTTACCGAGGTGTAGTCGATGGAAGGTTTGTGGAGGTCCCTAGCAAAGACGTTTGGGGGGACCAAAGCCCGTGCCAAGGCCATCTTTGCTAGTTCGTCGGCGGCCTCGTTGTACTTCCGCACGATGTGGTTTAGTTCGAGACCGTCGAATTTGTCTTCTAGGTGATGCACCAACTTGCAGTAAGCCTCCATTTTGGGGTCGAGGCAATTTGACTCCTTCATGACCTGATCGACGATGAGCTGCGAGTCGCCCCGGACGTCGAGACGCTGTACCCCGAGTTTGATGGCGACTTGCAAGCCATTGATGAGGGCCTCATACTCAGCCACGTTGTTGGAGGCGGCGAAGTGGAGCCGCACCATGTAGCGCATGTGTACTCCAAGGGGCGAGACGAAGAGGAGACCCGCACCTGCCTTGGTCTTCATCAGAGACCCATCGAAGTACATGGTCCAGCATTCTGTCTAGACTTGAGCAGGTGGTAGTTGGGTGTCGGTCCACTCAGCCACAAAATCGGCCAAGACCTAAGACTTAATTGCTTTCTGAGGCGCAAAAGTCAAGGCTTCCCTCATAAGCTCAACGGCCCACTTGGCTATCCTGCCTGAGGCCTCCTGGTTATGGACTATCTCTCCCAAAGGGAAAGACGATACCACAGTCACTGGGTGAGACTTGAAGTAGTGACGCAGCTTGCGCCGGGCCAGGACTATGGCATAGACCAGTTTCTAGATGTGGGGGTAACGTGTTTTAGTCTCGGAGAGCACTTCGCTGATGAAGTAAACAGGTCATTGGGTGGGTAGAGCATGCCCCTCTTCCTGCCTTTCTACTACTACGACAGCGCTGACCACTTGGGTCATTGCGGCGATGTAGAGTAAGAGGGCCTTGTCCCTGGCTGGGGGTACCAGGACGGGAGGATTTATGAGCAGCGCTTTGAGTCTATCGAGGGCTTCTTCGGCCTTGGGGGTCCAAGAAAAATGCTCGGATTTTCTCAAGAGTCGGTACAGAGGCAAGCCTTTTTCGCCGAGGCGCGAGATGAAGCGGCTCAGGGCCACAAGGCATCCCATGACCCTCTGTACTCCCTTGAGGTCTCTGATTGGTCCTATACTAGTTATGGCCGAGACCTTCTCTAGGTTGGCTTCGATGCCACGTTCAGAGACAATGAATCCCAAGAGCATGCCTCGGGGGACCCCGAACACACACTTCTCGGGATTGAGCTTGATGCCCTTCTCTTGAAGGCATTTGAAGGCTATCCTTAAGTCGTCGACGAGATCCTCGGCCTTTCTAGTCTTGACCATGATGTCGTCCACATAGGCCTCGATGGTCCACCCAATGTGGTCACCAAAGACCTGGGTCATGCACCACTGGTATGTGGCCCCTGTGTTTCTGAGGCCAAAAGGCATAGTCACATAGCAGTACATGCCGAATGGGGTGATGAAAGAAGTCGCGAGCTGGTCGGACTCTTTCATCTTGATTTGATGGTAACCAGAATACACATCAAGGAAAGACAGGGTCTCGCACCCCGTAGTGGAGTCAACAATCTGATCGATTTAGGGTAATGGAAAGGGGACTTTTGGACAGGCTTTGTTCAAACCGGTGTAGTCTACACACATCCTCCATTTCCCATTTTTCTTCCTAACTAACACAGGGTTGGCCAACCACTCTGGGTGGGACACTTCCCTGATGAACCCGACCGCCAAGAGTTTCTGCACCTCCTCACCGATGGCCCTACGCTTTTCCTCGTCGAAGCGGCGCAGGCGTTACTTCACCGGTCTAGCGCTAGCCTAGATGTCCAAGGCATGCTCGGCGACCTCCCTTGGTATGCCCGGCATGTCCGAGGGACTCCATGCGAATATGTCGGCATTCGCACAGAGAAAGTCGACGAGCATGACTTCCTATTTGATGTCGAGGGTGGCACTGATCCTCAGCGCCCGGTCGTCGAGGCAGGCGGGGTCAACCGGGACAAGCTTGATGGCCTCCGTGGGCTCGAACAGCCCTGCTTGACGCTTGGAGTCAGGTGCCTCGCCACTGAGTTGGTCGAGGTTGGCGATGAGGGTCTCGGCCTCGGCGAGAGCCTCGGCGTACTCGATGCACTCGACATCGCAGTCGTATGCATGTTAGTACATGGACTCAATCGTGATGATACCGCTGGGGCCTAGCATCTTGAGCTTGAGGTAGGTATAGTTGGGGACTGCCATGAACTTGGCATAGCACGGCCACCCCAGGATGGCATGGTAGGTTCCCCCAAACCCGACCACCTCAAAGGTAAGGACTTCCTTGTGGTAGTTGGAGGGGGTGCCAAAGCAGACGAGAAGGTCGATGCGCCCGAGGGGTCACGTGCGTTTCCCTAGCACGATGCCGTGGAAGGGTGCGGCGTTGCCTCGGAGCCTCGATCGGTCGATCTCCAAGAGCTCCAGGGTGTTGGCGTATAGGATATTGAGGCCGCTGCCTCCATCCATCAACACCTTGGAGAGTCGGGTGTTGCCGATGATCGAGTCGACAACAAGTGGGTACTGCCCGGGATTCGGAACATGGTCAGGGTAGTCGTCTCAATCAAAGGTGATCGCCTCCCGAGACCAGTCGAGGTACTAGGGAGTGGCCACCTTGACCGAGAAGACCTCTCAGCATTCCCTCTTTCGCTGCCACGCCGTAAGGCACGCTGAGGGTCCGCCGAAGATCATGAAGGCGTTGTGTACCTCGAGGAACCCGTCGTCCTTGTCATCGTCCCGGTCGCCAGCGCCCTTCTGCTTAGCGTCGTCATCGGGGAGCCTGAGCCTAGCGTAGTAACGCCGCAGCATGGAGCAATCCTCGAGGGCGTGCTTGACCGGGCCTTGGTGGTAAGGGCAGCGTTTCTTAAGCATGTCGTTGAAAGGTCTGGGGCCCCTAGGGCCTTGGGGATTCTTGCGTTATGCGGCCACGACCATATTGGCCTCGAGGACGGCCCGCTTCCCCTGGCGATCCTTCTTCTTTCTTTTGGGGAGGCGGGGAACCAAGGCCTCGGGGGCCTCATCCCTCTGCTTCCCCTTGGCGTCGTCCATGGGGAAGATGGCCCCTACAGCCTCCTCACCTAAGGCGAAGTTGGTGGCGATGTCGAGGAGCACGGCGGCTGAGCGCAACACGTTTTGGCCTAATTCTCGGACCAAGTCTCGGCAGGTGGTGCTAGAGAGAAAAGCCTTGACGATCTCTGAGTCACCGACGCTGGGCAACTCGGTGCACTGTTTAGAGAAGCGCTGAATGAAGTCTCGGAGAGACTCATCTGGTTTCTGGCGACAACTCTTAAGGTCCTAGGAGTTTCTAGGGCACACGTATGGCCCTAGAAATTCCTGATGAAGATCCGAACCAAGTCGCACTAGTCGTGGATCTGAGAGGGAGGAAGGTGCTCGAGCCAGGCTCATGCTGAGTCTGATAAGAGCAAGGGAAGGTTGCGGATGATGAGCCGGTCATCATTGGCGCCGCCTAGCTAACAAGCCAAGCGGTAATCGGCAAGCCAGAGCTCAGGGTTGGTCTCACCACTATACTTGGTGAGGTTGGCTGGCTGGCAAAACCAGGCTAGAAACTGAGCATTGCGGATGGCTCTACTGAAGACTCGAGGGCCAGGTGGTTTAGGAGAAGGACTGTGGTCTTCCTCACTATCATATCGGTCGCCTCGATGCGGATGGTAGCCTCGAGCGGGCCCCTCCCCATCGTGGCGCCGTCGCTGGCCAATCACCTCGTGGTCGCCCTAGGCCTCACGTCGGTTGTCGAGGCAGTCATGGACCAGGGGGACCCTGTTGATGGTTGGTGCCCGAGCAGGCTTGGGACGAACCGAGGCCTCCCTATCCTACCGATGTGGTGTTGAGGGGAGGTCCGAGATGGCACCGCGCCGCCTAGAGGCGGAACTCTCAGCCTGCTGCACCACGGCGGTCTCGAGGAGATCCCGAAGCTCACTGTGAACCTGTCGTCCTTCCGTGGTGGAGGGCTCGGGCATCACGCGCACTAGCATTGCCGTAGCCATGACATTCTGGCTAGCGCGATTGAAGATTGGGGGACGATCGTCCCCTTTGTCATTGTTGATGCGATGGTGCACGTTGTGAGCCCGTCGTCGGGCTCCTCCGCCGTCACCATGGCCTTGCTGCTCCTGCTCGAGAGTGCTTTGGAGCTGTTGTAGAAGGAGTCGATCTTGCTCAACCTTGGCCTGAAGCTTGCGGAGTTGTTCCAGGTCCGGGCGCCAGAATTGTCCGAGGGCAAGGTTCTCATTCCGTGCTGCGGGTGGGACAATGCACGAAGGTGTAGCATCGCCCATTCCCTGATGAAGCAAAGTGCGGTTGTCTGCCCCCTCATCCTCATCGCCCGTGCTTGGCATCCCAAGTCCAATGTGGAAGCACTCTCGAGTGGGATCGTAAGTATCTTCATCGTCAGAATCAGAGTAGCCAAAGCAATAGTCGCTTGCGACCAAGAAGCGATGCATGGTTTTGTGGTCGTGGAGGTTGGAGAAATCCGCTCCGGCCCATGCCTCATCCTCCTCCGAGGAGTCGGCGTGGGTGTGGGTCGATGTGGCGGTGTCGAAGTTGAGAGCGAAGCACTGGCGGCGCTCTAAGAGATCCGCGTGAGCGGAAGCGTAGGCGTAAGCATAAGAGGCGGCGGCATTTCTCAACCCGAAGGGGTATGGGGAAGGCATCGTCACCAGGCTCTACTCCACCAGAGTTGGCTCCTCAAAGAGCGGCGGAGCGGAGCTTGATGTCGAGGCATCATCGGGTGCCACCGACGTCTTTCCCTTATCCAGGCTCAGGCTAGATAGGTCCCCAATCAGGGGCCTTGCGCCAATAGCTGGTCGTGGGACACCGTCAGAGAGCGGCAAATCGCCCTAGGTTTGCGTGGCATCAGGGTAACCCTGCTTGTGTCGTGCCTGGCGAGCGTGGCGAGAACGACCGCGCCGCCTGTGCCTGGGCCGCCAATGCGTGACGTCGTCATCGGCAGGCAGGGCTCGGGGTGTGAGAAGTACCATGTCGTACTCGTGCCCTAGTGACATGAACTCCAGGCTCCCAAACCAGACCACCGTGCCGAGACACAATGGTCATAGGGGTCTGCCATCTAGAACTTGTCGGGATGACAAAACTAACACGCAGAAGCCCCTACCTGGCGCACCAACTATCGGTGTTTCAGACCAGGGGATCCTCAACCAACTAGTAAATTTGTGCTGCATGTTCCCAATCCCGAATGGTGATGCAAAGAGACACAAGGTTTATACTGGTTCGGGCAATTGGTGCCCTACATCCAGTCTGAGAGATCGATCTTGTATTCCTTGCACCGAAGTGCTTGTAGTAGGGGGTTACAAGTTGGGTGAGAGAAGGAGCTAGTCCCAGGTCTCAGTGTGAAGCAACGTGGATTGCTTGAGACATTGCTCTCAGGCAACAGGGAAGTGTGCGTGTTACAGAGTGTGGCTCTTCGTAAGAACCTGTCTCTCCCCCAAAATGGCCCAAGTCCTCTCATTTTATAGTCTGAAGGGAGGACAAGGACAGTACATGTGCTAACTATACGGTGTCGTGTGAACAGAGGCGGCGTGTCTGAGCCCTGTAGCCTGTTCCTGTGGTGGTGTGGTCGTTGGAGTGGTCTGTCCTTGGAGCGCTAGGGCGACGTGCTAGTCACATCTGATCCTGTGCATCATGGGAGCTCCTGGGCTGCCTCGGAGCGGGTGCAGCGGTCAGCATGCGGGTCGCTGTGGATTGACTGTGTGTGAGGCCGAGGCTCGGTCGGTGCTGAGGTTGAATCGCGGTGGGGGGTCTCGGCAGATGTGAATCCTGAGATAGCTGAGACCCTAGTGTAGAGTGCCGAGGCCTAAAGGGAGCGATTGATCTGGTGTGCCGGTTCGAAGGCGATGATGACCCAGGCCAGGCTGCCCATGTCGTGTTGTTTTTGAGGCGGGGATCGTGGGGCATAGTTTAGTGTGGGCACTGATCATGGGCACAACGTCAGAATACAGTTGTCGGTAATCCCCATCATGCTCTGTCTCAGCCGGTATGGCGCTGATGCGACCTCGTGTCCCATCGGCCACTCCATGGTGTCAAGCCGCTGTTTGGCTGAGTTTGCGGGAGTGGTTGACGTATTAATAGGACGTGACACGTTGTCGGGAGGACCAGTCGAGGCAGGGGCGACATGCTATCAACAAGCCAGCCTCGAGCGATACGGAGAATAGCTATCTCATTCGAGGTTGTATGCACGGGGCCTCGGGCGAGACAGAGATTGGGCTCCTTGCTGAGGCCTCCTGTGAGAGGCCTCGCGTGAGGCGAAGATTGCGTCAGGACGCCGAGACCTCCTATGTGAGGCTCGGGGCGAGGTGGAGAGCCTGGTGAGCTTGGACGTGGCCGGTGATGAGCCCATGGCCTACCCTCTAGCTTTGTTTTTGATGGGATTTAAGTGACCCTTTTGGTATACGCTCGGGGTACCCCGTTCTATGGTACCCGACAGTTGGTATACTTAGAGCCGCCTCACAAGGCTTCCCAAAACCTCGGGATGCTATACACTTACAAGGCGATGAGGTTAATTATGAAAAGTGGAATGCAAAGGCTCGAAACACCATCTTTAGAGGTCTTTGCAAAGATGTGTTCAACCGCGTAAGGAACCACAAAGATGCCCATGCACTATGGTCGGATGTTTGTGCGCTCCATGAGGGAACCAAGAGTGAGCGTGAGGAACGCTATCATCTTGTAATTAAAAAGCTAAATTCATTTGAGATGCTTCCCAAAGAATGTGCTAATGAGATGTATTCACGTTTAAATGTTCTTGTAGAGAAAGTCATTGGGCTTGGACTTACTCAAATGTCACCATCCGACGTTGTGAGAAAGATCTTAAGTGTCCTCCCCATTGACAAATATGGGCATATTGTGACCGTGCTACACCAAGGTGATCTTTCTACCACTACACCGACACAAATCTTGGGAAAGATCAATGCTCATGAGATGTATATGCACATCACGCCACAAGATGGCTCATCCTCTACCAAGAAGAAAGAGAAGGACTTAGCATTCAAAGCTAGCCAAGATAAGGGCAAAGCAAGACTTGAGTATGAGAGCTCAAGTGATGAAGAAGATGAAGATGAAGATCTTGCTCTCATGGTGAAGAAAGCCACCAAAATGCTAAAGAAGCTACACAAGAGTGGCATCAAGTTCGATGGCAAGAAGAAGTTCTTCACAAGCTCTAGAAGAAAGCCAATCTCCGAAATGGATTGCTTCAATTGTGGTGAACTTGGCCATCTAGCACATCAATGCACTAAGCCCAAGAAAGACAAGTTCAAGAACAAGAACAAGGGCAAGAAAGATGACTCAAGTAACAAAGATGAAGATGAGAAGAAGAAGAACAAGCAATACAAGAAGAGAGATGGCAAGAAGAGGGACTTCCACAAGAAGAAGAAGAGTGGAAAGGCCTACATCGTCGGTGATTGGCTCACGGACATTGATTCATCTAGTGGATCATCCGATGATGATAGTGAAAATGAGAAGGTGGCCACCATTGCTATTGATCTTTCATCTTCACCGCCACCATCGCCATCATCCTCTACACACCTATGCCTTATGGCCAAGGGTGAACGCAAGGTAACAAATAATGATGATAGTAGTGATAATGAGCAAGCTAGTGATGATGATAGCAATAGCGATGATGATGATTCACCTTCATATGATGATCTCATCAAAATACTAAGGCAATACACTAAGATCATTAGAAAGAGTAGAGCTAAAAATGAAAAGCTTGATGCTAAAAATGATTCACTCTTAGCAAAATGCGATACATTGGAAAAGGCTAATGTTGAGCTTAAAGAAACAAATGATGCTATATCATCCAAACTCAAGGAGCTCAAATCTTCTAAGAAATAGCTTAAAGATAAATATGATAAACTTGAGTGGGTACACAATGAGCTCATCACTAGCCACAACAAGCTAAAAGATGAATATTCAACTCTAAAGATCAATTATGATACTCTTGTTATTGCTCAAGAATTTTTACCAAATGAGCCACATGATGCTACTAACCATGTTGTTAAGATTGATATAGCTACATCATGTGATGATTTAATTGATGAGAGCATTAAGCAAGGATCTAGTGGCAAAGGCAAGAAAGTGGTTGAGTGCAATGACTATGATGAATATGTCAAGCTCAAGAATGCAAATGAAAAGCTCATGAAAGATCTTGAAGAGATGAAAAGCCACAACACCTTTGTGCTAGAAACTCTTGATCATGATGAAGAGTTGATCCTTGAGAATGAGAAGCTCAAAGAAGAGAACAAGAAGCTCAAAGAAGAGAAGAACAATGATGTTCTCAAGGAAGAGAACAAGAAGCTCAAGATGGAGAAAGAGCATCTCAAGATGGGATTGAGCAAGTTTGCAAGAGGCAAGCATCTCCAAAGTGAGCTACTCATGAACACCATCATGAAGATGGATAGAAGTGGCATTGGATATGTGGCAAGTGTAGAGAAGAAGAAGGCTCAAGTTCAACACAACAATCAAAGCCAAAGCCAAAGCTAAAGAGATGTTTTGAGTGTGGACAAGAAGGCCACTTTGCTCATGAGTGCCAAACTCCACTGCCACAACCCTTGCCCAAGCATGCTAGACCCTTTGCCTTCAATGCTCACTACATACTTAGAAATGATTCTAGTGGAAAGATGAAAGTCATGTTCTTAGGACCCCTAACAAGAATAGGCCTAAGAAGATTTGGGTGGCTAAGTCACTTGTTGAGAAGGTGAAGGGCCCTCAATAAGTTTGGGTTCCTAAAGCTTGAATCTCTTGTGTGTAGGTGAACTACAAGACTGGTGAAAGTCATTGCGTTATTGATAGTGGTTGCACTCAACATATGACCGGTGATCCTCGTATGTTCACCTCACTAGATGAAGAGGTAGATGGATAAGAGAGAATAACATTTGGAAATAACTCAAAGGGCAAGGTTAAAGGATTGGGCAAAGTGGCAATATCAAATGATCATTCCATCTCCAATATGCTTTATGTTGCTTCATTGAGCTTCAACTTGCTATCCGTTGGACAATTGTGTGATCTTGGCTTTCAATGCTTGTTTACCAAGAAGGAGGTTGTTGTATCCAAGGTAGATAATAATCAAGTGATATTCAATGGATTTAGATACAACAACTTATATCTAGGGGACTTCACCTCTGAAGATACAAATTTGAAGACTTGCCTATTCACCAAAACAACACTTGGGTGGCTATGGCATAGAAGACTTGCTCATGTTGGGATGAGCTCACTCAAGAAGCTAATGAAGAATGAGTTGGTGGGAGGGTTGAAGGATGTGAAATTTGAGAAGGACAAGCTTTGTAGTGCATGTCAAGCCGGTAAGCAAGTTGCAAATACTCATCCAACCAAAGCTTTCATGTCAACCACAAAAGTGCTAGAACTCCTTCACATGGATTTATTTGGACCAACAACATACAAGAGTTTGGGAGGAAATCTTTATTGTCTTGTGATTGTTGATGATTATTCAAGGTATACATGGGTATTTTTCCTTCATGACAAATCTGAAGTTGCATCTTGCTTCAAGAAGTTTGCCAAGAGAGCACAAAATGAATTTGAAGTGAAGCTCAAGAAGATAAGAAGTGACAATGGGAAATAATTTGACAACACAAACATTGAAGCCTATTGTGATGAGGTTGGAATCAAACATGAAGTCTCCGCAACTTATACTCCTCAACAAAATGGTGTAGTTGAGAGGAAGAACCGGACATTGATCACTCTTGCAAGGATAATGCTAGATGAATACAACACCTCCAAAGCTCTATAGGTGGAAGCAATCAACACCGCATGCTATGCATCCAACCGCCTATTCCTTCAAAAGTTCCTTGGCAAGACACCTTATGAGTTGCTCAATGGGAAGATGTCTTCTTCTTTAGGGTGTTTGGTTGCAAATGCTATATCTACAAAAAGAGGCAACACCTAGGGATGTTCCAAAGACGTTGTGATATTGGTTTTCTTGTTGGTTACTCATCAAAGTCCAAAGTATATAGAGTATTTAATCATGACACTGGCTTGGTTGAAGAAACATATGATGTGGAATTTGATGAATCTAACGGCTCCCAAGGAGCACATGAGAATCTTGATGATATAGGTGATGAACCATTGAGGGAGGCTATGAAGAATATTCCGGTGGGAGACATCAAGCCAAAAGATGATGAAGATGATGTACAAGTCATTGATCAACCTTCTTCATCAAGTGTGCCACAAGATGGTGAAAAAGATAGGAGAGTAGAAAATGAAGATACTCATGTCTCCCATGAGCAAATGGTGGTACAAGCACAAGATGTTGATGCTCCACAACCTCCTCCTCAAGTGGTCAATAGAAGAAATACACCTCTCCTACAAGATCATCCACAAGATCTCATCATAGGGAGTCCATTAAAGGGTGTAATGACTCGATCTCAAAAACTTGCTTCATTCATTGCTCATCACTCTTTTGTCTCTTGTTATGAGCCTACCAAGAAAGAAGAAGCTCTTAAAGATCTGGATTGGATCAATGCCATGCATGAAGAGTTGAACAACTTCACTCGCAATGAAGTTTGGACTCTTGAAGAGCGACCAAAAGGTGCAAGAGTCATTGGAACAAAGTGGGTGTTTCACAACAAGCAAGATGATCAAGGTGTTGTTGTGAGGAACAAGGCAAGACTAGTTGCAAAAGAGTTCTCCCAAGTTGAAGGTTTGGATTTTGGAGAGACCTTTGCACCGGTTGCAAGATTAGAAGCCATCCGTATCCTACTTGCATATGCATCACATCATGAAATGTAACTATATCAAATGGATGTGAAAAGTGCATTTTTAAATGGCTTTATTAATGAACTAGTCTATGTTGATCAACCTCCTGGGTTTGAAGACCCTAGATATCCTAATCATATTTACAGGTTGTCCAAGGCACTATATGGGCTTAAGCAAGCCCCAAGAGCTTGGTATGAGCGCCTTCGGGACTTCCTCATTGAGAAGGGCTTCACCATTGGGACGGTCGACACCAAACTATTCACCAAGAAGCTTGATGGGAATATCTTCATTTGTTAAGTATATGTTGATGATATCATCTTTGGATCATCAAATGAAGACTCTTGCAAAGAATTTGGTGAATTGATGTCGAAGGAGTTCGAGATGTCCATGATTGGTGAACTTACATTCTTTCTTGGTTTTCAAGTCAAGCAAATAAAAGAAGGGATCTTCATCTCTCAAGAGAAATATACAAAAGACCTTCTCAAGAGATTCAAGATGGATGAATGTAAGCCAATCAAGACATCAATGCCAACCAATGGACATCTCGACCTAGATGAGGGAGGTAACACGGTTGATCAAACTCTCTACCATTCTATAATTGGTAGCTTATTGTATTTGACCGCATCTAGGCTTGACATCATGTTTAGTGTGTGTATGTGTGCTAGATTTTAAGCTAATCCTAAGGAAACACATTTAATTGCCGTAAAAAGAATCCTTAGGATCTTAAGCACACACCAAGCATTGGCCTTTGGTATCCCAAATGAGCTATATTTGAATTAGTTGGCTATTCTGATTCGGATTATGCCGGTTGCAAAGTTGATAGAAAAAGCACATCCGGAGGGTGCCATTTGCTTGGTAGATCACTTGTGTCTTGGTCCTTCAAGAAACAAAATAGTGTGGCTTTGTCCACTGCCGAAGCGGAATACATTGGCGCTGGTGCTTGTTGTGCACAAATATTATACATGAAACAAACTTTGCTAGACTATGGTGTAGTTCTAGAAAAGGTACCTCTTTTGTGCGACAATGAAAGTGCGGTAAAACTTGCAAATAATCCGGTTCAACACTCTCACACCAAGCATATAGATATCCGCCATCACTTTCTAAGAGATCATGTTGCTAAAAATGACATATCACTAGAAGGTGTAAGAACCGAAGATCAATTAGCGGATATCTTCACTAAATCGCTAGACGAGGCTACATTTTGTAGATTGTGGAATGAGCTCAATGTACTTGATTTTAGTAACTTCACTAAAAGATGAGCTTGTGTTGTCCCTTGCATTCATTGTAATATACAACATGTTTAGCACTTTATAATGCATATAGGGCTTGTCTAACATGGTTAAGATAACCGCTGAAAAGCGTGTGAAGAAGCTTAACCTTGGATCAAACTTGACAAGCAACTAGATTTACTTATGAGTATTGCATATGCATGAATGTTGTTTTGTCGTTTTGTTCCATTTGCTCTCTTATTGCCTATTTTCTTAAAAAGAATTATAGCCTAAGGCAAAATATTTTGAAAAATATGAGGGTTTGAGAGAGGTCACTCACATCAGTCACAATTGGTGTTTATTTGGATCTTATTTGAGTTGGGACTTGATTGGGAACAGGTAGCACGGAGGAACATTGAAGATTTGCTAAAAAAGAGTGACCGGACGCTGCACCGGACTCTGAAGTCCAGCATCCGGTCAGTTCACAGGAGGTGAACACGCTGCGAAGGAGTGATCGGACTCTATCTTTCAGCGTCCGGTCAGAAGACGTCCCCGCGTCCGATCGTTTGGAGAAGAATCAGGCTCAGTTGACCGAACTCTAGCTGCGTCCGATCAGTGTCCTCCGGACACGTCCGGTCATGATTCTAGAGGATTTGGACATCTCTGGAATTGACCGGACGCTGGGTGGTAGCGTCCGGTCGCTACCACCGGAGCGTCCGGTCAGTAGAAATCATGCGCGACTCAGATTTCTTTCCCTGTTTCCTTTTTTGACTCGTGGGGCCATCCTATTTAATCTAAATCGCTGGTGGTCTGACCTAATTCATTTTTGCTCGTGCCGACATCAACGCCCAAGCCCTTTGCCACGCCATGCTCCCGGCTCGTCCGCTGCAGCCCCGCCGACCGACCCTTAGGTTTTGGTGTTTGACGCCAAAGGGTGAGAGGGTTTGAGTATGTAGACTTAGGGGGGCGACTTTTAGGGGGAGCCTAGTTAGCTATTAGTCTATTATATACATTTGGAGTTTTATTTGGGTGATACACTATTACTTTTATGCATTCGTGTGTTTACTTTCATGCATACTATTATATCTATGTGATAGTGATATCTACGTAATTGTGATATATGACATGTGTGCTCTCTACTTTGAATTCCTTTATATGTCATATCACTTGTGTTATGCTCATTTGCTTTTGCTTCCACGCTTTACTCCGATGCAAATGAGTTTCACCACTTGTACTCATGCTTATTTCATATCTTTTGAGTACATCGTGTTGGCTTGGGTCATATAAGCTTGCCTAACTTTTTTTGTTCTAATTGACAAAAGCTTAAATGAACCAAGCATGTCAAAAACCTCACTCTTTCACATACTCGAGGTGGTATTTTCATCAATCACCAAAAAGCAGGAGATTGAAAGCATCTAGGCCTCTAGTTGGGTTTCGGTGATTAATGACAATACAAGATTACTATGACTAACGTGTGTTTTATAGAGGTAATTAAGTTAGGTCATGGTAATGGAATTCAATTGGGCAATCAAGGTGGTCATGCCCCTACGATGGAAATTGTTTCGATTTTCAAAGGATGGACGATAAGGTTAAGGATGACTAGTTCTAAGTGTCGATTGGAGTTGGAGAGACACTTAGAGTAGTTTAGGACTTTGTTTTTCCTTTGGCCATACTATTAAGGGGGGGTATGGATGGGTACCTTGACCTAGATGAGTCTAGTGAGTTAGGTGCGGTGCACACTTGTTAAATCTAGCACTAGGTAGCTCCACAACAGCCCTATGATCCTATGGAGCAAACTTCATTCACATATGATCGAGAGTTGGAAGTGAATGGATGGTCAAATGCTGATCGGACGCTGGCTCCGGTCGGACCAGATGCTGGCTGCAGAGTCCGGTCAGTTTATTTGATCAAGGAGACTGTGTCTGGCACGACCGGACGCTGAGTGGTCGAGTGACCGGACGCTGAGGGCCAGCGTCCGGTCGACTCCAGTAAGGTTCTAGAAGAGAAAATCTGCGGCCAGACGCGTCCGGCCAGTACTGATCGGACCCTTAGGGTTCAGCGTCCGGTCGAGTACAGTAAGGTTACAGTGAGGGTTAAATGCGACCGGACGCGTCCGGTCAGTAGTGATCGGACCCTGCCAGCGTCCGGTCAACACTTTAACACTGGTGTGTGGGTTGAACTGACCGGAGCGTCCGGTCACCCCGCAGAGGCACATAACGGTTCGTTTTTCAGCCCTTGTTATAAATAGAAGCTCCACTCGTGTGTGGAGTTACTTTTGCTTATTCCAACAGCTGAGAAACACGTTTGTGAGTGCCAAGAAGAGCAAGGTCCTAGTGAGGTGATTGAGATTTGAGAATCCAAGAGAGTAGCCTCATTAGTGAATCAAGAGTAGCGAAGTGTGCATCCATCGTTCTCATTAGGCTTCGCGTGGTCAAGTGAGAGTTCGCGCTTGTTATTCTTGGTGATCGCCATCACCCAGACGGCTTGGTGGTGATTGGGAGCTTGGTGATCACCCGACGGAGCTTGTGGGTGACCCGACTTAAGTTGTGAGCGGTTGTGGGTAATTCACCGCGACGGAGCACTTGATCCTTGCGCGGATCAAGGGGGAGCTATACTCTTGCGCGGGTGCTCCAACGAGAACTAGTGGGGTGTGGCGACTCTCCGATACCTCGGCAAAATATCACCGCATTCCTCTCTCTCTATGTACTTTGAGCATTTACTTTGAGCAATTCAATACTTGTTCTTATATTCATAGAATTGCTTTGCTAGAGTAAGTTTGGAACATAGGTTGCAAATCTATTTGTGCGTTAGATCATTAGAAACACTTTTCTAGGCACAAGGGGTTAATTGGGCTAACCGTAGGTTTTAATTATTGCAAGAAAATTTAGAATTAGCATAATTCAATCTCCTCTTGAGCATCTTGATCCTTTTAATGCCCTAAAACAAGACGTGGAGCAGGGGGACGAAGGAAACACGAAAAGGTGGGACATCGGAAAAAAACGGAAACAGACGTTTGGAAAAGTGGTGTACGTGATTCGATTATGTCCGACTCGAATGAAAGGGGGCGCGGGGTTATGCCTCAGCGCAACAGCTTAAGCTGGTGGCCGAGTCACTGGGTGATTCATGATTAGATTGGACGAAAAAATAAGGTACAAATTTTGACTTTTTAATATTCAAGTATAGATAATTGGAGGGGGAATAAAACGAGGGATCCGTTCAATTAGGAGGGATGATGGGGAGAGTCGTTATCAATTCGGATTTTCAAAACATAAACTATACATGTCAGATCATTTCAAGAATAATAAATCCGGCATCCCAAAGGGTAGCTAGCTAAATATGGGCTCGAGATAAAGTTATGAATTCGTACGACGTATAGCACCTCGAGTTGTCCATGTACTCCATGCCATGCATCATTGAGCGGCAGCTCGCATTTCTAGGAATCTAGAGCTGCAAAACTTGCTAATCCCAAGCGTAAGGACACGCTTAAAGCTAAAGGACTCGGGCATGCACTGTACCATGACCATGTGAAGGCGAGGCAGCATATGCAAATCGAGCAGCATGCTCCACTCACAGGCCGTGCCTGAATCGAGCATGCACGTCGTTGTTCCGGTGGAGTGGAGAGGCAATCGTGCCGACATATTCTAGCGCAGAGGCCCGTGTTTCCAGCGTTCGCCGCCGGGCTCCATGCATGCCTGCATCAATCTGCAGCTCGCTCTGCCTGCCGGAAGCATCCAAGGATTCGGCTAGTTACCGTGATGCAGGGTGATATCACCCCCACAGGCCACATGCCACAGCTGACCTGATGAGATGATGCATGCATGTGCTGTTCAGAGCCCGGCCACCACGCAGCCTTGCTACAGAAGTAACACTAAGTAGCTAGCTAGGTAGGAGTAAGTCAGTATGCATGTAGGATCGAGGAGTTTTAAAACAAAGTGCCGTAATTAACTGTCTAGGGCCTGGTTTAGATTTAAGTTTTTTCACTCTCTCTATCACATCAAATCTTTGGACACATGCATGGAGTATTAAATGTAGATAAAAAAATAACTAATTATACAGTTTGATTGTAAATTACGAGACGAATCTTTTGAGCATAGTTAGGCCATGATTGGACAATAATTATCAAATACAAACGAAAGTGCTACAGTGCTAAATACTGATTCCTAACCTCAATCTAAACCAGGCCTAGAGAGCATGGCCGTGGTGTGGTACTCGTATTTGCTTCAGAATATCTGTTCATCCATACGTGTTTCAAACAATGATTATCTCTTCTTTTCAAGCAGAGACTTTATTAATTAATTATATAAAAACAATTATATAGAGTAGATAATAAGATAAGCTTATTATTCTAAATTATAAGGCATTTTGGTTTTTCTAGATGTCATAGTTTTGGTTATACATCACTTAGATATACACTACAGCCCCATTTGGATCCTTAGGGATTTTAGGAATTTGAATAAACAAATTTAATGTGTTCTATTGGATTATGTGTCTGTACGTTAAAACCCACTAGAATCTGGTCTGTTTGGGAGGAACTCTGGGATTCTAGACTTTTTTACCCGGATTCTTAAAATCCCTAAGGATTCAAACGAGATTTGTGTCTAGATGCATACCAAAAACAATGTATCTATAAAACCAAGGGCAACGTATCAGGTGCAAATCAACCAACCTGTGTAAACTTGAAAACTATCAATCAGAACCACTAGACGTTGATCCAATGGATGGGGTGAGAGGTGGGATTTTTTTACGCTTAAGCCCCCCACCCGTCGGCCTTTTTTTACGCTTAAACCCCCTCACCTCATTCATTGAATCAGCATCTAGTGGTCCTGATCGATAGTTTTCAAGTTTGTACAAATTGATTGGTTTGCACCTGATATAAAACCAAGACATCTTATAAATTGGAACAAAGGGAGTAGATTTCAAACTTTTCAAAGGTATGTAAAACTTGGAGCCAAGAGCCATACTTTTCTTCGTGTCTAATGGCCGGCCTTTTAGTTCATGTCTTGGACTTTACTAAAGAAATCTAAGAAATGCTTCTTTTCTATAGAAATCTAATAAAACTGGACCTTTTTTATTTATGTCTATATAAGAAAAAGCTTTACGTCTAGTGCTAGTACGTACTACTACTACCGGTGCATATAGAAGTATACAGTACTCCGGTGCATATATTCCCCTCTTTAGAAGTAATATACAACACCACGTAAAGTGTCATTCACACTTTCTAATAAGTCAAATATTTTTCAACTTTGACCATATATATAAAAAAATATTAATATTTCTGATATATAATCATTAACAACAACAACAAAGCCTTTAAGTTCCGAACAAGTTAGGGTAGGCTAGAGTTGAAACCCAACAAAACAATCAAGGTTCAGGCACGTGAATAGCTGTTTTCCAAGCACTCCTATCTAAGGTTAAGTCTTTGCACTAGTACAGAAACGGGCTTTACTCCCAGTTGGGAAACCCCTTCAGTCCCGGCTTTCTAACCGGAAGCACGAATCCGGGACTAAAGGCCCCATCCTTTAGTCCCGGCTTCTCGCCCAGGATTAAAGGTGCATCTTTAGTCCCGGTTGGTAAGACCAACCGGGACTAAAAAGGCCTCCCGGTCTGGCCACGTAGGGCGGCCCTTTAGTCCCGGTTGGTATTACCAACCGGGACTAAAGGTTTCCTTTTTTCTTTTTGTTTCTATTTTCAATTGATGATTTATTTTGGTTTTCGAATAGGTTTTCGAATATGCATTCTACGTTGCTAGTAATATACGTATTCTACACGTTTATAATGTTCGAACATTTTGTATAAACTAAAGTATGAAACTAATGTATATATTACATGTATATACATATATTGTACGTTATTTTATGTACATATAATATATATATATATATATATATATATATATATATATATATATATATTACAAATAAAGCTTGCATTGTATATTCTATCATATCCTTGGGATAACAAATTCACTCCATCTGGTTTGACTTCCATGTTTCGTTGACTTCATTGTAGAACTCGCCGGCGGAGTTGAGGACCTGGTCATTAAGAAATCCTGCTATGGTCTCTTGAATTGCTTTCAGTTGGTCACGTCATATGACTTTTTCCTTCAACCATAGAGTCTTCAATAAAAGTTAAAGGAAAAGTATTAATATATATATGTGTTGGTCACGTGATTACGTATATATATGAGCAACAAAAGAAATTGTGAATATACGAATATATTTATATAACGTACTTTGAGGATCTCTTCAGGAGTTCTTTTTGCGTATGCCATGATGAACTCACAAACATAGTATCCGTAGTAGTTGTTTCCCTGTTCTTGCCTCAGAACCCACTTTTACGAGAAAAAAGATTCGGTGAATTGAAAGTATGCATGGTGTTAATTGAATTATATATATATAAATGTAGTTAGTACTTACTTTGTTTGCGATTACATCCAGGGGCACTTTGCAATGTTTCATGTGGTGTTCCTCAATGAAACTTTTCTAAACACTGCTCCCAATAAAATAAAAAATTAATTTGGCCTTTAATAATTGTTGCAGTTAAGAGATCGGGGTATATATAGTTGCTAGAGAGATCAAATTACCCTTGATAATATCTATCATGTCTTGATACTCTGTTTGCTCTTTTTTTAATGAGTCTAAGATGCTCAAGCGACTATTGGTCATATCGATGACCATCAATATCCAGTGATTGCTGCATATGTTTTTATACACAAATATGATCGACATTAACTAGAGTCAACATATATATTTGGGAGATAGCTTAGCTAGTAAGCAAATAATTGAACAAGTGTCTATATGATCGACATTAATTATTTAACACTCACTTGAAGTTGTAGGGGAAGAGTATGTTCTTATTTTGTTGGTTCACTAAGAACCTCATGAGATTTTTCTCGAGTTTAGCTTTTCATTGAGGCGGGGGGTTAGGATGTTTGAATACGACATTTGGATCAATGAAACCAACATCATTATCCTTTCTCTTTCTAAGTTCTGTCATCTCATATCTGCATATATAAAAATATAGTGTGAGGATATATAATTTATATATACATGTAGCTTTATATATATACACTTTAATAGTAGAAAAAATAATCACACTTACAGACAATAGCAGCTAATGAGACTTTTGTCGAGAGAGTCCAGGTAGTATAGTTGGTGTAATTCTACAAACTCGACATATATAACATCATCGCTATGGAAGTAATGTTGGTTTCTAACTATGACAGGAACAAAGGCCTCTCCCCGTTCACACGCCGCCATGTACCACTTGTTTAGTAGGTACATTTGCGTACCCAGATCACCTAAGGCCTCAGGGTTGCATAGACTCTTTCCATGTTCAAATTTCTTCCAAGGATCCACTTTCGGAGCAGATGGTCCTTCAGCGAGCACTTGGACAAGGTCTAAACCAGTTTCCTCGTAAAACTGAGCCAGCTCCTCAAAATCGACGCCTAAGTCTAAGTTCGAACCATATTCATTACGAACGACAAGAGGGGGACTGATTGTTGCGATTGTTGTCCGAGTTGTGCAACACCTTTCCCTGGTCTAGTCTTTTTCTGCGCCGCCTCAAATGACTTGGTGAGAGAGCGGTCGTAGTCCAATTTTGGCAGGGTCTTTTGAGATTCCCGCTTTTTCTGGTCCACCTTCTTTCTTAGAAGATCTGGAGGTAGGTAGAAGTACGTTTCTCCAGGTTCTCCCTCGCTTTTCGTTGCTTTTTCACTTTTTCGAAGAAACTGTCCACATCTTTTTGTACTGCAGCATTTAATTACTTTTCACTTTTCTCGTAAGACAGTTTTTGGGAAATAATTAGATTAGATGTGGCTTTCTTCTTTGCCGGCTGGTGGGCCAACGGCTTTGTTTGCGGGGCAGACCTCTTAGGAGTTGGCTTCTTCTTAGTCATCAAGGGAGGCGGGGAAGCCATTGGAGACCTCTTTGGAGGCGTTGGAGACCTCCTTGGAGGCGTTGGAGACCTCCTTGGAGGTGGCGGCGTTGTCACCTGATTTCCCTGGAGCACTATGATGATCTAGGAGATTGGATAATTGGACTTAGGTTGGCGGAAACCCTGCAGTGTGAGTACAAAAAAGAATAATTAGGTATAAGAAATTGTTATTTTTAATCATGCATGTTAATAGAAAATTAGTGAATTTTTTTTTGTTCACTTATGTCCGCACCTATTGTCTGGCAATTGAGGAAGCGGTGGTGGACGAGAGATCCCAGGAATAATGATGTAGCGCTTGCGCCATAGTATGATTGTCTTCTCTGCTTCTCCTAGAGTCTTCTCCCCATCACCTCCTGGAATGTCAAGAGTCAGATCACTAAAACCTTTGTTAACTCTATCCACTGAGACGCTAATATATCCAGGTGGTATTATTGCCCCATGGATTCTTGGTGTCTTGGTAGGATCTGAAGGAGAAAAAACACCGAGAGCCACCATGATTGTGGCATTCTCTTTTGGAATATGTAGCTCACATGATGTAAACGGTGCAGTGATGTCATCCACTAGGGAAACGTAGCATTGCATCATCTTGATTTGGCAACTCCGTGGAAGCGCAGCTACTTTTCAACTGATCAGGGGTGCTAATATTAATGTTGATTCCTGCATCTGATGCCTGCCTTTGGGCACTCATTGCTATTTGCACTTGCTTTATGATTTTGTCTTGCATTCTAGGTTGCATGTTTTTTTCGCGCTCTTGTGCTTAAAGCAATGCCTCCCATGACTCACGAACATATTTCTCCAACCTGCTGAATCCGCGCTGCTTTTTCATCCTTCCTTCTCTACCGGCTTCTGTAGGTATCTCTGTCATTAGGGAAACCATGCTCCCAAGAAATGTTCCAGTCCTAAACCTCTTGTTCGGCCACTATGTTCAGCAGTCCCGATGGCATATGTCAGTTTATCCTTCTCTCTATTGGGCCTGAACGCACCAATAGCTTTAGCTTGTAGAGCATAAGATAATCATTGTGTTGCTCTTTCAAGTTTTGGGCCATGAACCAGCTTCCCGGTCTCTAGGTCTAGTCTTCCTCCATAAGCGAAAAATCAATTCTTCACGCGTTTGGGCCAATTGAGTGATTCTGGTGTGATACCCTTGGCAAGAATGTCCGCTTCGATTTTTTCCCACTTGGGAATGGCAGTCGCGTAGCCACCAGATCCCATGCCATGGTGGTATACCTTCTGTCGGGCATTCTCTTGGTTCCTTTTGACCCATTCCTCACCCTTTTCCGATGTCTTGTACTGTACAAAATCATTCTAGTAGGGCCTCAACTTCGCGAGCGGGCCACTAGTATTGAAATTGGACGTTAGGTTCTTCTTGACGTATTTTGTGTATAGGGATTTCTTCCAAGTCTAAAATTGTGTGGCCATCTTCTTCATAGCCCACTTTCGAACTAGCTCCTTTAATTCACGATCGTTGATATCATCATAATCATCCGCTTACAACGTGAAATGTTGAAGGATATCATCCCAAATTAAATTCTTATCAAGATTAGAGACAAAACTAACATGAGGCTCGTTGATCTTTTGCTTCCATTCATGGGCACTGATCGGAAGTCTGTCCCTTACAAGGTACCCACTAGTGTTGCACGAATTTCCTTACTATGTGGACCAAGTGGTTTCGCCTGTCTGGATATTGAATTCCGATATTATGTAGCGCCCCTCCAATGGCTTTTTTGGGCCTCAAATATTTTTGCTTTTCACCGTTGTGGTCGTCGATCTAGAGGGCTACGTATAAAAAAAGAATAAATAAATATCATGTGTACACATAATAGATGATAGATATTCAAATATATATATATACAATATTCAAATATATATATATAAATATATATATACCTCGCCAGTATTTTCTTGCACAATATTTTCTTGGTTTTCTTCAAGAGCCAGGTATTGACTCCCGTCATCTACATCCTGCTGGTCACCATCGGCAAATTGAGTGTCGGTGTTGATAATATTCATCATTTCTTCATCCATGTTGTCTCTCGGAGCAGCCATCTAGCTTTTACTCCACTAGATATATCTATAAAAAATGAAACATGTTTCAATAAATAACCATCCGTACTTGTTGACCTTGCTTACATGATCATCTCGGCGAGCATTTTTCCACCAGATGGCACCGTACTTGGCCAAGGAAGAGCTCTGATTCTACGAGAAAGGGAATACGGTCTTCCACTGACTGTTGCCGCTATCCCTCGTAGAATCAAAGCTCCTCCTTGATGTCCGTTACCGCTCGGTAGAGAACATGCTCGCCGAGATGAACATGGTCCGCAAATTCAACTAATACGGAATTTTCTACAATTTTCTAACTATTTTCTAAGTTTTTTATTTCATAGAAAAATTAATTCTAAAAAATAAAAGGCAAGATTTCTAAGTATTTCATTTCATGAAAAAAATAATTCTAAGTGACCTGCTCGATATCGGCGAGCTCGCGGGCGTTTAGGTTGCCGAGGATAGTAACATTTGTGACATTTGTAGGTCTAAAGTTATCAAATATCCATCAAATTATAGCTCCAAAACATGTTTTAATAAATAACCATCCGTACTAGTTGACCTTGTTTACGTGATCATCTCGGAGAGCATTTCTTCACCGGACAGCACCGTACGTGGCCAAGGGAAGAGCTCCGAATCTACGAGGAAGGGAACATAGTCTTCCACTGACCATTGCCGCTCTCCCTCGTAGAATCAAAGCTCCTCCTTAACAGTCTGTTACCGCTCAGTAGAGAACATGCTCGCCGAGGTGATCACGGTCCACAAGTTCAACTAGTATGGATTTTCTACAATTTTATAACTATTTTCTAAGTTTTTTATTTCATAAAAAGTTAAAATAAAATGTTTAGTCGCGGAGTCGAAACGACCATATTTTGACCTAGCAACGCATTGTCAATTGTCATTGCGTTGCATTGCACCCTGGACCGCAGCAATGAAACGAAAACTATTAGGTCGGCTGTTCGGGCTCTGATTCTACGAATGAAGTGCACAAGACAGCAACGCAACCGCAAAACCATGATCGGCAGAGCTGAACAACGACGATTGATGCCTGCCTAGTGCTACCGATGGAAACGAACCGCACCGCTGGGCACCACAGCCGCGTGGAGTCGATCGGCAGCATAAGTTCTCCACCATCCCGCACGTCGCGTTTTACAGAAACTCAAACATACAATGCTCGGCCGGTGAGGCTCGGCAGCGCATACAAGACAGGCAGCACGAGTCTATCGGCAGCGTGCTCGGAGAAGGCTCAAACACGCAATAGACAGGCACATAGAAGACAGGCACATACAAGAGATCGAAACTAATTACAAGGCTCGGCCGGTGAGGCAGCACGCTCGGAGAAGGCTCGGGTGAGCTCTGGTTTGGCAACATGGGGAAGACTCGGCCACCCTCCTGGTGAGGCAGCGCGCGCGGGGAAGACTCGAGCGAGCTCCTGGTGAGGCAGCACGGTGAAGGCTTGGCGCGCTCCGGTGAGCATGAGCGAGGTTGGGGCCGGGGACGAGGACGACACGCGCTCTAGCGAGGACGAGCAAGGCACGCTGGCTGGCTAGAGAAGAAGCACGCTGGCCGGCCGGAGAAGAGGCGCGCTGACGAGGTGAGGGTAGGGTGGTCGCCTAGGGAGCAGTGGCACTGCTGGATCGATCTAGTGGAGAAGATGAGGCTGATGGCATGGCGGAGACAGAGAGGAAGAGAACTAGGGCATGGGTTATAAAGGGATACCTTTAGTCCCGGTTGGAGCTACCAACCGGGACTAAAGAATCTTTAGTCCCGGGCTATTATTACAACCGGGACTAAAGGTCTGAGCTTTAGTCCTGGGTGTACCCATGACCCGGGAGTAAAGGGCATTTGGGCGGGCTACGAAAACTGTAGCTCTACCTTTAGTCTCGGGTGATTGATCCACCCGTGAGTAAAGGGGGATCTGTCCCGGCTAGTGTACACACCCGGGACTAAAGCACCACCTTTAGTCCCGGGTGGTTGATCCACCCGGGAGTAAAGTAAGTTTTTTCCTTTTTTATATATTTCTTTTATATAAATATGCAGAGAGTTATTAATTGCCTAATAAATAAAATATTATCCAAAAAAATATAAAAAAATTCTTTGACTTGGTTTTGCATTATTATACGCAACAAAAATTTGTAAACTAAACTCTTTTGTTTTACTGTATAAATATTTGACATAGTATAAATAATAATTACTAATTTACACCATGCAAAAATATACTACTTAATTAAAATCATTAAAACTATTGTTTTTCGATAGGAAATTAGTTTTCACATCTTATTAACGTTCATCATTTGGTTTTTCATCACACATTCTCCATGGAAAATCCACCGTCTAGTAGAAAATTCATTTGAACCGTAGAAAATATGAAAACACGACAATAAAATCTAAAGTCACAATTATTACATAATATGTCTAATATATCACTATATATATCAAGCAGGCACAGTAGTGAACTTTTTCTTAACATATATCCCTTGGTTATGATCGCGCCGTAACCATGGAGTGTCCTCATCATTTAACTAGATGCTTGGGTCTTTAGTCATTGTAAAGGGTGGAATTCGGTCATCCTTTTCATAATCTTCTTATATGTCTGACTTGCCTTCAATTCTGACGATGTTTCTTCTCCCTGAAAGAACTATGTGGTGCTTTGGCTTATTGATTGGGTCATTGTTGTTTTTCCCTCTCTTCGGTTTTGTAGCCATGTCCTTGACATAGAACACCTGATTCACATCCTTGGCAAGGACGAATGGTTCGTCTTTATACCCAATATTATTGAGGTCTACTGGTTGTCATTCCATACTGGTTGTCGACTGCTACCCCAGCCTCCAGTCGCCTTTACCCATTAGGCACTTGAACAAAGGTACCTTAAAAGTAGGTGCATAATTTAGTTCCCATATCTCCTCTATGCGGCCATAATATATTTGCTTATTTTCATTATGGTCGGTGGCATCTATGCGGACACCACTGTTTTGGTTGGTGCTCCTTTTATCTTAGGCTACTATTCAAAATGTATTTCCATTTATCTCATACCCTTTGTATGTGAGGATACGCCATGATGGCTGCCTAGCCAACAAATAAAGTTGCTCATCAATACTCTCATCACCCTGACATTCTTTTTGCAACCAGTCGCTGAAAGTTTCCATATGCTGACGCGTAATCCAAGCTTTAGACTTCCCATGAAACTCGGCTCGGAGCAACTCTTTATGTGTCTCGATATACGGATCCACCAAAGAGGAGTTTTGCAGAACTATGTAGTGTGCTTTATTAAAATAATTGTCCTGCATACCAATATATGGTTTCTTCCCTAGTGTCCCCTTTCCACTTAGTCTCCCCTCGTGTCGTGATTTAGGAACACCAATCGGGTCAAAGTCAGGAATAAAGTCAACACAAAACTCAATGACCTCCTCTGTTCCATAGCCCTTGGTGAAGCTTCTTTCTGGTCGAGCACTGGTTGTGAACATATTTCTTTAGGACTACCATGAACCTCTCAAAGGGGAACATGTTGTGCAGGAACACAGAACCGAGAATGCTAATCTCCTTGACCAGGTGAACTAGGAGGTGTGTCATGATATTAAAGAAGGAAGGAGGGAACACCAACTCAAAGCTAACAAGACATTGAACCACATCATTCTGTAGTTTAGCTAGATCCATTGGATCGATTGCCTTTTGAGAAATTGCATTTAGAAATGCACATAGCTTCATGGTGGCTAGACGTACATTTGGAGGTAGAATTCCTCTTAATGCAATGGGAAGCAATTGTGTCATGAGCACGTGGCAGTCATGGGACTTTAAGTTTAGGAATTTCTTCTCTGGCACATTTATTATACCCTTTATATTCGAGGAGAATCTAGATGGTACCTTGATGCTTGCTAGGCATTCAAACATGCTTTCCTTCTCTTCTTTGCTAAGAGTGTAGCTGGTAGAACTTAAGTAATGGCGTCCATCATCTGTCTTCTCTAGGATGCAGGTTGTCTCATTCTTTCAAACACCGCAGGTCCTAGTCGTGCTTCAAGTGTGTCCTTAGGCTTCCCATACACACCCATGAAGCCTAACAGGTTCACACAAAGATTCTTCGTCAGGTGCATCACTGTTGATCGCGCTACGGACCTCTAGGACTTGCCAATAGGGTAGCTCCCAAAATATGGATTTCTTCTTCCACATGGGTACGTGACCGTCGGCGTCGTTCGGAATAGGTTCACTACCATGTGCCTTTCCAAATACTACTTTCACATCCTTGACCATATTGAGTACATCCTCACCAGTTCGGTTGCCCGGCTTGGTCTGGTGGTCTGCCTTACCTTTAAAATGCTTGCCTTTCTTTCTTAGGGGGTGATTCACAGGAAGAAATCGACGTTGGACAAGGTACACGACCTTTCAACATTTTTTCAAGAATATACCTTTAATGTCATCAAAACAGTGTGTGCACGCATTATATCCCTTGTTTGATTGTCCTAAAAGATTACTTAGAGCGGGCCAATCATTGATTGTTACAAACAACAATGCTCGTAGGTCAAAGTGCTCCTGTTTGTGCTCATCCCACACACGTACACCTCGTCTATTCCACAAAAGTAGAAGTTCTTCAACTAGTGGCCTTAGGTACACATCGATATCGTTGCCAGGTTGCCTTGGGCCTTGGATGAGCACTGGCATCATAATAAACTTATGCTTCATGCATAACCAGGGAGGAAGGTTGTAGATACATAGAGTAACAGGCCAAGTACTATGACTACTGCTCTGCTCCCCGAAAGGATTCATACCATCCATACTTAAAGCAAACCTTAAGTTTCTTGCATCATTTGCAAACTCCGGGAATTCTCTATCGATTGCTCTCCACTGGGACCCATCAGCAGGGTGTCTCAACATATTGTCTACCTTACGGTCTTCTTTGTGCCATCGCAACAACTTTGCATGGTCTTTGTTTCTAAACAGACATTTCAAGCGTGGTATTATAAGAGCATACCACATAATCTTGGCAGGGATTTTCTTCATGGGACGTTCGCCCTCAACATCACCAGGGTCATCTCGTCTGATCTTATACCATGATGCATGACATACTGGGCATGCATCTAACTTCTCGTACTCCTTGCCATGGTAGAGGATGCAATCATTAGGACATGCATGTATCTTCTAGATTTCTAATCCCAAAGGGCAGACAACCTGTTTTGCTTCGTACGTAGTGGTGGGCAATTTGTTATCCTTCAGAAGCATCTTCTTTTTGATTTTCAGTAACTCCCCAAATCCCTTGTTAGATACACCATTCTTTGCCTTCCATTGCAGCAATTCTAGTGTGGTACCCAACTTTTTTTGCCCCGCATCATAAGTTGGGTATAGCAATTTCTTGTGATCCTCTAGCATGCGCTCGAACTTGATCTTCTCCTTTTCACTTTCGCATTCTCTTTGTGCGTCATGAATGGCCTGACCAAGATCATCAGCGGGCTCATCTTCTGCCCCTACCTCTTCTTCAGCTTCCCCCATTGCAGTATCATTGAAGGCCCCATATTCAGTAATAATGTCATCATCATCCCATTATTCTTCTTCACCTTCTTCCATTACAACCCCAGTTTCTCCATACTTCATCCAACAAATATAGTTTGGCATGAAACCCGACTTCAACAAGTGTGAATGAAGACTCCTTAAGCTAGCATATTCCTTCAAATTCTTACATATGACACATGGGACAGCACTATGAAACCATCGTGTTTGTTTGCCTCAGCCACACATAAGAAACAATGCACTGCCCTCAATGAACTCTTAGGAGCGGCGATTAGCATTGTACATCCAATACCTGTCTCATCTGCATTACATGACATACATATCATATTAAAACCTAGAACATAATTAGTTAATTATACGACATGCATGCCACCACACAAGGTATTAATTTATGAAAGTCTCGCTACAATGTAGACAATCCCAACTATCACTAAAAAAACTAAAGCTAAAATGCACTTCAGCAGCATAAGGATTTCAGCGACCAATCCCAACTAAAATAGATAGATCATGCGTTTGTTCAACATCTATGGGCTTCTTTCGTAGGATTACTGCCTCATCAGCCACCGTAACCGCCTGTGCAAGAGAGTTTTGCACGTGTTCAACATACTCTTCCTCCCAGTACTAGCCTGAACATCCAGTGCCATTCCACTGAAATTAAAACAAAAAATTAGCACTTTAATCACAATCATCATGAAAATAAGTATAAATTAACCATAATCATCAAATATGACAAAATAACTCACATTGCTGATTCGGACACTTGTAGAAGATACGACCCTTGTTGGGACACTCCTTCCTCACCCGGTACTCCATCACAATTTTCTCCTCACACTTGCCACATGCAATGAGAGGGAGGTCCAGCCTTAGTCGCTTTGTAACCCGATGAGAGGCCGAGGACCCAGAAGCAGCTGCCATCTACTCTCTATACTCATTTTTAATATAATATAAATTTCTCATTTTATAAACAAATAAAATTAAAAAAACTCTAAAATTCTCTATATCTCTAAAGCATGAAGTGGGCTATGCATGCTAGAAATGAAAGCTCAATACTAGTTTTGAATAACTACTTTAACCTTCCTTCATCCAAATATGCAAACTTTAAAGTGATTTTGAGCTTAAATGGCTTATAAATAAAAAAATCTACCATAAAAAAACCACATATATCTAGTCCACAAAATGAAATAAGCTACTGATGAAACATGAGAGTATAAAGTTGGTAAACTTTAGAACCAAAGAATTGATGGAGGAATGGAAAAAATCTTTGATCACCGAAGAAGAGAGGTCCGGCGATGAAGCAAGAACACTGAGCTTGAAGTGGCTCGAGCTCAGGGAGGAACAAGGGGTATATAGGAGGGGAACTGTAGTCCCTGGTTGTATACAGAAATCAGGACTAAATGTCCCTTTCTAGTCCCGGATGGAGCCTCCAGCTGGGAGTAGACTTTTACTCCCGGTTTGAGGTACAAACCGGGAGTAAAAGTGAACCTTTAGTCCCGGTTGGTAGCTCCAACCGGGACTAAAGGTCCCCTGCAGCAAAAGCCTGCCGCAGTAGCCATTGGGTAGGGACCTTTAGTCCTGGTTGGAGCTACAAACTGGGACTAAAGGTCTGTCTACTCCTAGGTGTGAAAAATATCGGGACTAAAGCCAAATTTTGAGGGGGGATCAAAGGTTGTTTCTCTACTAGTGTTGGGTATATTCCATCCTTTCAAGTCTCCTTTTATTGCCTCTACCCAAATCAATTTCGGTCTTCCTCTGCCTCTCTTCACGTTACTATCCTGGCTTAGGATTCCACTACACACCGGTGCCTCTAGAGGTCTCTGTTGGACATGTCCAAACCATCTCAACCGGTGTTGGACAAGCTTTTCTTCAATTGGTGCTACCCCTAATCTATCACATATATCATCGTTCCGAACTCGATCCCTTCTTGTATGACCACAAATCCAATGTAACATATGCTTTTCCGCGACACTTATCTGTTGAACATGTCATCTTTTCGTAGGTCAACATTTTGCACCATACAACATAGCAGGTGTAATCGCCATCCTATAAAATTTGCCTTTTAGCTTCTGTGGTACCCTTTTGTCACATAGGACACCAAATGCTTTGCATCATTTCATCCACCCTGCTTTGATTATATGGCTAACATCTTCATCAATATCCCCATCTCTCTGTAGCATTGATCCTAAATATCAAAAGGTATCCTTCTTAGGCACTGCTTGACCTTCCAAACTAATATCTTCCTCCTCCTGAGTAGTAGTGCTGAAGTCGCATCTCATATACTCAGTTTTAGTTCTGCTGAGTCTAAAACCTTTGGACTCCAAAGTCTCCCGCCATAACTCCAGTTTCTAATTTACTCATGTTCGGCTTTCATCAACTAGCACTACATCAGTCCACAAAAAGCATACACCAAGGGATGTCCCCTTGTATGTCCCTTGTGACCTCATCCATCACTAAGGCAAACAAATAAGGGCTCAAAGCTGACCCTTGATGTAGTCCTATCCTAATTGGAAAGTCATCCGTGTCTCCATCACTTGTTCGAACACTAGTCACAACATTATTGTACATGTCCTTAATGAGCCCGACGTACTTTGTTGGAGCTTTATGTTTGTCCAAAGCCCACCACATAACATTCCTTGGTATTTTATCATAAGCCTTCTCTAAGTCAATAAAAACCATGTGTAGGTCCTTCTTTTTCTCCCTATACCACGCCATAACTTGTCTTATTAAGAAAATGGCTTCCATGGTTGACCTTCTGGGCACGAAACCAAATTGGTTCATAGAGACCCGCGTTATTGCTCTCAAGCGATGCTTGATAACTCTCTCACATAGCTTCATAGTATGGCTCATCAACTTAATTCCCTGGTAATTAGTACAACTTTGAATATCCCCTTTATTCTTATAGATCGGTACCAATATACTTCTTCTCCACTCGTCAGGCATCTTGTTCAATCAAAAAATATGGTTGAATAGCTTGGTTAGCCATACTATAGCTATGTCCCTGAGGCATCTCCACACCTTGATTGGGATACCATCCTGGTCCCATCGCCTTACCTCCTTTTATCCTTTTCAACGCCTCTCTGACCTCAGATTCTTGGATTCTCTGCACAAAATGCCTATTGGTGTCATCAAAAGAGTCATCTAACTAAAAGATTGTGTTCGTATTCTCACCATTGAACAATTTGTCAAAATACTCTTGCCATCGATGTCAGATCTCATCCTTCTTTACCAAGAGATGCTCCCTTTCATCCTTAATGGACTTAACTTGGTTGAAGTCCCTTGTCTTTCTCTCACGAACCCTAGCCATCCTATAAATGTCCTTCTCTCATTCCTTCATACTTAAATGTTGGTAAAGATCCTCGTATGTTCTACCCTTTGCCACACTTATAGCTCGCTTTGTAGTCTTCTTTGCCACCATGTACTTCTCTATGTTGTCCACACTCCTGTCATGGTACAAGCATCTATAGCATTCTTTCTTCTCCTTAATAGCCCTTTAGACTTCCTTGTTCTACCACCAAGTATCTTTAGCCTCGCCTCCACTTCCTTTGGTTACTCCACACACCTCTGAGGCCACCTTCTGAATGTTGGTTGCCATCTTCTCCCACATGTTGTTTGTCCTCTTCTTCCTTCCAAGAGTCCTCTTTGATAACCCTTTCCCTGAATACATCTGATGTCTCCCCTTTTAGTTTCCACCACTTTGTTCTTTCAATCTTTCCTTGTTTATCCCTATGGGCACACACATGAAAATGAAAGTCTACCACCAAAAGCTTATGTTGAGAAACAACACACTCCCCTGGTATCATCTTGCAACCCAAACATGCTCATTTATCCTTTCTTCTTGTGATGACAAAGTCAATCTGGCTAAAGTGTTGTCCGCTACTAAAGGTCACTAGATGAGATTCTCTCTTTCTAAAGAAAGTGTTGGCTATCATAAGTCAAAAGCTACCGCGAAGTCCAGAACTTCCTCCCCCTCCTGATTCCTACTACCATACCCAAAACCTCCATGAACTGTCTCAAAACCTGGGCTTGTTTTATCTACATGCCCATTAAGATCTCCTATAAAAAGATTCTCACTACTAGGTACATCTCTAATTAGGTCATCTAAGTCTTCCCAGAACTATCTCTTATCACTCTCGTCGAGGCCTACTTAGGGGGCATACGCACTAATTACGTTCAAGACCATATCACCAACGACAAGCTTGACTAAGAAAATCCTATCTCCTTGCCTTCTCACTCCCACCACACCATTCTTGAGGCTCTTATCAATCAAAACTCCTACTCTATTTCTATTCGTGACTGTCCCTATGTACCTAAGCTTGAAACCTATATTGTCCACCCCTTCACCTTCTAACCCTTCCATTTAGTCTCTTGAACGTATAATATATTTACATACCTCCTAGTCGTGGTATCAACTAATTCTCTTAACTTACCTATAAGTGACCCTACATTCTAACTACCTAAATGGATCCTAGTTGGTTCGACTAGCTTCCTTACCCTTCGCACCGGTCGACTCAGATGTGAAGACCCTTGCTCATTTTTTACTACACCCGTGCACTGATGTAGCGCGCCACTAAGGAAGCGACGACCCAATCCTTACTCACTCGACACCATGCCTAGATCGCGACACAACACATCAAAAAGGGGGTGCCAACTCAGCCCTTGCCCATTTAACACCATACCCGGGTTCTGATATGGCATGTCGCTAAGAGGGTTACGCCCCAACAGTTTTCTTTCGGGTTTCATCTTCATCAGAATGGCTAGATTTAACGTTGGCTCGCCGCGCCTATCACAACCCTCCTCCTTTACTAGGGCTTGGGACCTACTATGTTGAGACAACATAGGCGGAGTTGTGATATATAATCAATATTATTAAATAAATCGCTGAATATATTTTTATAATAAATTTGTTTGTAGATACAAATGTTGTTAGCATTTTTTATAAAGCTTATCAAACTAACAAAAGTTGGCCAATACAAATTCTATGGTGATCCCATATTTTCTTATAGGAGATACTGTAGAGGAAGCAAGCCGACTCTCCTACAGTACTCATTTTGTGTGTGGTCGGACGGCCTTGTATGGTGTCGGCTTTTCTCCACCGCCCAATCGCTTGCCGCCATACGACTCCGCTGGCAGTGGTAGCTCTGAAACCTCTGCCCTGCACCTCTGATGAGCGCGGCCCGCCGGTCGGCGCACCGATGGGATGGGAGCAGGCAAGCAGGAGCAGCGAACGGCAGCGGCAGCTAGTAGCAGCCTGCGTGCATCCTGCTTTCCCTGTGATCTGATCTGCTTTTGGCAGCGGGATTGTACCGCGCTGCCCCAACACACCCCGCAGAAGCAGAGCGAGATTTTTTTATTTTAACACTTTTTTAAACTAATTTTAAATCTAATACTATTTTAATTTTTTTCCAAAACTAACACTTTTGGCCGCGCCTATTGCCATGGCGTGGCAAAACGCCTATGCCGCGCCATGCATTGTGGCACGGCGGGAGGATGATGTGGTGTCATCGTGGCAGGGTCTGCCGCGCCACCTATCTTGGTGTGGTTGTGACATGCCATTGCTGGTGGCGTGGTAAGGCCTAGTAAAAGCCCATGACGCCCCCACTGCGCCCGCCCTTGCCCTCGACCCTAGTGCACTCCGCTGCCGCTTGCGCCACCACTATTGGCTCCGCCCAGCGCCGCCGCTGGTAGGGGCCACCGCCGCCTCGCTAGTGTTGGGGCGCCAGTACCACCGGTCGGCGAGGCCGCTAGCGGCCATCTCCTTTGGCTTGGGTGACCCCAAAAGGTCCCCGCTCATATCAAGGTAGCCCCCTCTCTCGATTTCTTGTTATTATGAATGTTATTTTAGTTAGGGTTAGTGATTTAGGAAAGTTAGATTAGTGAATTTGTTTATTTAGGTAGATAGTTTTTAGGGTTTAGATTGTGTGTTGTAGTATAGTTACGGTTTGGTTAGGTAGTTAGGGTTTAGGTTATTGTTAGTTAGGACTTTGGGTTTAGGGATTGATTAGGTATTTATTATTTAGTTAGTTTATAGTAGTAAAGGTTGTCAGTATAGATACTAGTTTTCAAGTGTCGGTACTTAGTAGTGCGTGATACGGTGATTTGGATGACTTGATGAAGTTTTGTCAAATGCTTATTTTCCTAGTGAAGTTGTTTAATATGTCTATTAATGTTGCTTTGAATATATACATGTGCTTTCATATTGTGTTCGTATTGCAGAACAAGTAGTTCAAATTTTGCAATGCTACATAATGTTAATTTGAATATTGTTAATTTGAATACTCTAACCCTTTGTTTATCAATTTATAATAGGATGGCTTCTCCCACGCAGCACCAGTTGTACCCCCTTCTTGAGGTAGAGTACGATGACCCGCACCGAGCACACTTCTTGACTGACACCAACATAGAGGTGCCCTTGCCTTCTTTGAGGCCCCGCACGCACACCAGGCCACACCAGTGGGATGAGCGTTACGCGTCGTACATACGACGTGTCGGCTTCCTCGAGCTTGTTCGTGTTGTTAACTATGGTCTTCCACCCCTTGACCCAGCACTACTTACTGTAGTTGTAGATAGGTGCGAGTACCTTCATTGTACGTAAACATTCTTATAATAAATTTGAGGTAACTAATAGTCGTTCTATTCTTATAACAGGTGGAGGCCTGAGACCCACACGTTCCACCTACCTTGCGGCGAGATGACCTTGACCATACAGGATGTGAAGGCTATCTTTGGCCTTTAGTTGGGGGGCTTCCAGTGATAGGTATAGTTGACAACAATCACTGGAGGGAGCTGGTGGCTCAGTTCACTGGCTTTCTTCCATTGGACGATGAGGTTTCTAAGAAAAATAAGTGAGCAATTTAAGCCTATTTAATACTTGCATTGCTTTCCTACAGCCATTGGGTCTTAATTTTGTGGATCACAGAGCGCTTTGATTACTTGGACCCATAGGCTGATGAGGCTCAGATCAATAGGTTCACTAGAGTGTGGCACTGACACTTCCTTGGTGCTTTCCTATTCCTAGATGCCTCAGGCAACACCATCGGCTAGATTTTTCTTGACATACTACGCTAGCCGTGGGATAACATAGCGGCATATAGTTGGGGCAGCGTAGTCCTGGCATGGACATATCGACAGCTATACGTTGTCTGCCGTCGCACCTCAAGGTATGCAAACCTTGGGGTTGCTCCTACCTACTCCAGGTTTGGTGTTGGGAACGATGGCCCATTGGGAGGCCCCTTGTTATTGGTTTCCCTATAAGTACTTCGGTTCACTATATTCTTCAAGGCAGTTACATATGATGAAATTATTAATGGCTAATTCATTATCATGTTTAATGCAGCATTGGAATGGGTAGGATACACTGCCTACAACTCTGTATATCTGGATGCAAGCAGAGTTAATTAGAGGGAATGCAAGAGGGAGTACACGAACTGTCTTGACGTCCTGACATAGCACCAGGTTACTCTCTCTTTACTATCATACATGTGTCTTGTTCGATGTACACTATATCACAACCTAACTCAATTATGAAATGTTCAGGTGCATTGGTGTCCTTGGGATGCTCTAGAGCTCTAGGACTATATGAGTCCTATCACTAGGGATGAGTCAGATGTGTATCGCTGCAACATCCCTCTTATTTTCTTCCATGTGGTCGAGATTCACTTGCCCATCATGGTTTGTAGGCAGTTTGGAAGAATGACAGGCTACCCACCACTACCTTACTCCACCAACCAAGAATTGCATGAGTGCGTTATCGATTAATAACAAAGCTACAATTCAGAGGTGTGTATGGTACAACTAACAATCGTTTTGTTGTAGGTATGACCGTAGAAAGAGGTACAAGACCAAGGATTGGCACGTGACACACAACGCGTACATCCAATTGTGGCAGATCAGGGACCGATAGCCAGTCGATGCAAGTCCCCCACATGACCAGCACACCTTCAATGAGTACCTACGGTGGCTTCACAGGTCTACGAGGACACATATCAAGCCCCTGTACACTAAGGAGGCGATTGACGAGGACGACGAGGAAGATGTGATCGAAGATATGTACGACATTGCCACTAGGGATGACACACAACTACAGAGAGCCCCGCTTCAAAGATATGTGGTAAGATACTCGGATGGTATAATTTGTTATCCATTTGGTATTAAGTATGTGTACTAAAATTGTCCAACCGTGTTTCTGTACCCAGGCGACACAATTGTCAAGGCTGTCCAATGAAGCAACATTTCGGCTTCATGAGTCTAGAGGGTAGGGGCCAGGCGTTCTCGAGGCTTTTGTGGAGGTAAACATAAACTTGTTCATTCTGAAAATGTTTATTTAGTGTATATGCGTTTGGGAAATGCACTAACTTATTCATGCAGAAGGTGAAGCGAAGCTGCAGGAAGCTAGGTTAGAAGTTGAGCTGTATGGACACTCCTTGGGTGGAACCCAATTACTAGGCGTGGTTGGGTGCCACATCTTCTGGCTCTTTGAGGAAACCAGCTAGCTCTTCTCAGCCGGTGACAGGTGTCGCTTCCGCTGTGTGTACACCACCACATTATAGCGCTTGGAAGGACCCTACAAATGAGAACGATGAGGATGATGACCCCTGGGCTTCCGCATACAGCACCACCAGTGGGACCCTTGGCAGCAGGACGAGATAGCATGTCTCAGCTAGGTGGTGCCCCGCTTGGTACCCAAGGAGCCTCATAGGTAGTAACAAAGGTAGTGTCTTTAAATATGTAGGCTCCATGAACTAACGATTATAAAGATTATAAGTAATCGTGCATATCATATACTTGTAGGGTACGAGCCATACCCACCGGCAACACGACCACACCGATGTTGGCTACACTCCCAATGTGTTGCCTATAAATCCGAAGAGACAGAGGTGTCCGAGGGATCCTTACACTCGTGAGACTTAGTTGGTTATGTCGAACGAATATTATCGTCCGAAACTTGTAGACTCATGAACCAATGAAAATATTATGTGGAAACTTGTCAATTTGCGCATGGACTTCATTTATTTGCTTCATATTTGTTTCAATGCATTGCGGCAGCACTTGTAGTTGTTTACAGCACCGACAGCAGCTCCCGTTCAATTGCAATTGAGGCTGGTCGGCTTCTGTCTATGTCCAGGTTCTACCGCACCATGGGCTATGGCGCGGCAGACCTAGCCACGTCATCGATCAGTGCCTTGGTCGTCGCCACATCATCCCTCTCGCCGCACCACCATGCATGGCTCGGCATAGGCGTTTCGCCATGCTAGGGAAATAGGCGCGGACAAAAGTGTTATTTTTGGAAAAAAAATAAAACAATGTTAGATTTAAAATTAGTTTACAAAAAGTGTTAAAAATAAAAAATTCTTCCAGAGCGAGAGGACCCTAGCCCGACAACTGATAGCTCAGTGTATCTACATATGCATGCAGTAAAACTGTGACCCTAAGGCTGATATGATACCCGGCCTGCGTTCATATGGAACCTACTAGTATAGTAGAAAAAAGATGTTTGCCATTGTTCGTTGCCTTTTGGTAGATCATGGATGAAAGAATATCGGTTAGAAAGTGTCGCATGGATCGTTTGGTACGTGTCTGTCCCTATAGCTACAAATAAAAAATAAAACAGAAATACTATGACTCAAACGTCTGATATTCCGGACACGATCGAGCCGCGTAGCGAAGCGACGCGCCCCTTGGCTCCTTATCCGTTCGGTCCCCATCCCATCCCCGTGACCTCCCTCGTCCACTCCCTGCTCCACTCGCCCGCTCCCCCTCTCCGCTCCTCCGCACTGCTACGCTCGCTGCTGCTCTCCAGGACAGACGCCATGCTCACATCCAATAGGCTATCGTACCCTCCTGTTCGCTCTCCCTTCCTCCCTCCCTCCATGACCTCCATGCCATCGGAGAGGAGGATGACGGCAGTGGCTTCCGGTGAGCCGGCCCTCCCTCGCTCCCTCCATGCCTCCCTTCCTCGCTCTGTGACCTCCATGCAACCAGAGAGGAGGGTGACGACGGCGACTTCTAGCGAGGTAGGTGGGTCATTCTCTGCATCTAAGCCCTCCTCCTCTCTCTCTCTCCTCCTCCTCATCTGGATTTAAGCTCTCCTCCTCCTTCTCCTCCTTCTCTGGATCTAGATCTAAGGGACGCGGTGGTGGCTAGGGTTCCGATGAGCTCTGTTGTACTAGGCTTGCTTTGCTGTTGCAACAAGTAATATTTCTTTGTTGCATTAGTTTTTTTCCTGATGTTGCATCTCGCATTGAGCTTTTTATTTCTATTGTTGCAGTAGTGTTGTTTTGCTGTTGCAATAAGCAATATTTCTTTGTTGCATTAGTCTTTTTTCTGATGTTGCATCTTGCATTTGCGTTTCTGTTTCTGTTGCTGTAGGGTGTTGTTTTGCTGTCGCAATAAGTATTTTTTCTATGTTGCATTAGTCTTTTTTTCTGATGTTGCATCTCGCACTGTGGTTTTGTTTTCTGTTGTTGCAGTAGCTTTGGTTTGTTGTTGCAACAAGTAATTTTTCTTTGTTGCATTAGTCTTTTTTTTATGTTGCATCTCACATTGCACTTTGTTTTTGTTGTTACAGTAGCTTTTGTTTGATGTTGCAACAAGTAACTTTTTTGTTGCATTAGTATTTTTTATGTTGCATCTCGTATTGCAATAACTTTCACTACGCTAGATTTGGACATCACAGCCGGATTTGTGACAACCGGCAGTGATGTACATTCACTGTCGGTTATGAGCTGGAAAATAAAAAAATGATTGGGGCTGGGCTAAAACCGATAGTGAAGGACCACATCACTATCGATTTGTGGCTTGAACCGGTAGTGTTTTGGCGGCCACTTATCACTGTCAATTCAAGTCAAGAACCGATAGTGATTGGGCTCTATCACTGTCGGTTCTAGTCAAGAACCGACTGTGATAAGCCTATAGCACAAAAAGGCTGCAGCCGTCCTCTTCTTCCTCCTCTCTTCCATCCCAAGAATAGAGGCGCGCATTTGGGCCCTTTTCTCCATTGTTGCGGCTGCTCTTCACCATGAAGCTAGCGCTTGGATTTTGAAGAATGACTTGATCTTTTTGCTTTAAGGTTAGTAACAAACATCCACTACTTTGATTTTGTTGCTTAATTAGCTTCATTTTGATGGCTACATTGCTTGATTCTCATTCTAGTTCTTTCTCTATTCTAGAGAGCACTTTTCCAATTGGACATTTGTGCAAGGATTAAATTGTGGTGAATCCATCAACCAAAAGGTTGGTGTCTATGAACACATTTAAATTCCTAGCTAATTATTCCATGGTGGTCAAGATCATCATTGTTAGTATGTGATGCTATAATTAGTTCTTAGAAGTATAGTAGAATAGTTGTTCTTTATTATTGTGCAATAATTGTTTTTTACTACGATTTTCAATTTACAGGGCCAGGGCAACCAATTTTAATTTTCCAATAATTAGTATACAGTCATGTTTTCCAAAAATGTTACTTTCGAGCTACAATTGTTGTTCATGAAGCTCGATTTCTTATTAATTCTTTATAATTACTGGTTTAGTATTTTTTTGTGCAGAGATGGATCGAGAGTGGATGCATCTGTCCCAAACAGACAAGCAGTACATGCATGGCATCAGCCAATTTATCACCGATGCCAAAGCCCATGCTGGGAATGGAAACCTTATCTTCTGCCCATGCAAAGATTGCAAGAATCAAAGGAACTTTCGTCAAATTGAGTCTATACAATCACACTTGATTATTAGGTTCATGCCAAACTATATGATATGGACTATGCATGGTGAGGTTGGTGTGAATGTTCTGTAGGAAAACGATGATGATGTGGACATGCCTGACATAGCCATCCACGATGCTGACGAGGAACCTGGTGTCAACACAAAACCTATGGCCACAGTTAATAATGTGTTTAGAAACACGCTAGCTGATGACACCGAGGATAATGATGGCATTTCTTAGCTGCTATGTAATGTAGAGACTGGATGTCTTAATGAAAGATAGCTGAGAAAGCTAGAGAAAATGAGACAAGATGACAAAACACCATTATATAGGGATTGTCCAATGAGCAAACTAGATGCTGACATCATGCTATTAGAGTTCAAATAGACAAACGAATTGAGCGATAAAGGCTTCGATCAGTTGTTAGGTATAATAAGGAAAATGCTCCTAGAAAAAAATAAGTTGCCAGAAAAGACATACTTGGCCAAGCAAATGATCTGCCCCATCGGCCTCGAGGTTGAAAAAATCCACACGTGTTCCAATGATCGCATATTGTACCATGGAGAAAAATACAAAGACTTGGATAAGTGTCCCAAGTGTGAAGCTCCACAGTACAAGGAAGGGCCATCAGATGAGGGTACCAAGACCAGAGGAGGTCCCATAAAGGTCGTTTGGTATTTCCCTATAGCTTCCTAGGTGCATAGGCTGTTTGCATGTGCAGGTCACAGGCTTGGCTGGATAAAAAACATAAGGAGGAATTTGTCAACTGGTTGCGATGTCGCTTGCTTGGAATAAAGTTAGGTAATCAACTGGATGCCTTAGCCAAGGGACCTTCGAGTACATATCTCAAGTACCAAGGGTATGAGATCAATGGATTCATATTTTACACAAAAAAGCAAGATGGAAAGAGCACATACCAAAATTATGGTGTTCATTTTGATGCTCATGATGAAAATGGCAATGTGTAGGCGACATACTATTGTTTCATAGAGGAGATATGGGAGCTAGCCTATGGTCTGTTGAAGGCAGCTCTTTTTCGCTACCAGTGGGTCTGGCTCGAGGAAATCAACACTGACAGCGAAGGGTTCACTACCGTTGATCTCACTAAGGCCACATACAGAGATGGCCCCTTCGTCCTTGCAAGAGATGTTATGCAAGTCTTCTATGCAAGGGGCAACAAGACAAAAGGAAGGCTAAAAGTAGTCCTAGAAGGAAAAAGGAAGATTGTCGGTGTCGATGGAGTAACGGACAAAGAAGACTACAAGGGTTATCAGGAAATGCCTCCATTCAGGGCGAATGTACCCCTACCTATCCTTCAAGAGGATGATGAACCTGCTTACATATAGCTTGATCACAATGAGGCCCTCATTGTTCATGCACATAAAGATAGTTAGATTATTGTTAACTATGTAATCATTATGCACATAATCATGAAGGATGTTTGATCCTGATGAAACTCTCATCTCCTCTCTCCTCGTTAATACTCTGCAAACTCAGCAAATATGTCGACGTATCATAGCAATTAATGAGAATGAAAGTTATTTAAAACTACTATTGAGACTGACTTTATTACTATTCAAACACTCAATTAGACACCGGACATAACATTTCTAAACTTTACTCTCTGAATTTAAACACCAGCTAAATATAAATATAAATATATATGTCTAGACTTCCGATAGAAGGACATTGGGGTGGCCATTCTCTTTCGAGCTACTACTATTAGTGAGGGATCCACAGCTCCTCGGCGCCACTGGTCCCCAACCAGTTTGTAGTCCTTGCTCGCAATACTCGAAGGAGCCCAGCCCATAGTCGACATTGAGCAAAGGTGTAGTAGCTCCATTCCTCCTCCAACCTTCATTGATCATTGATGTATGTGCTCCTGGAGATGTGACTGGGAATGCCTGTGGCTTATGTGTTGACTGTTGAGTGATCCATTTACTTGATGCGTGTACTGTTCCAATCTCTAGATCAGGCCGAGATGAAGAGGAACGCTAAGAAGGCCACGGAGAAAGAAGGTGCACAGAGAAAATTCATTTAATAATTTATAAAATTGAAACAAAAAATTTGGGCCACCTGGGACTCAAACACGGACACGGGTCTCGGGGGCTAAGTTGTGGAGTCTTAACCGTTGAGGCGGTTGGAGGAATTCGAAAGAAAGGGAAAAGTTATACTACTTAACCCCTAACTGGCTACGATGGCGGCAGGGCCCTTCACTGCTGGTTTTGGTTTTAAAATCGCCAGTTATAGCTTCTATCACAGTTGGTTGCTCGAACCGACACAGAAGGCTCCATTCACTGTCGATTTTTAAACTAAAATCGATAGTGATGTGTAGATGCTCCTCACATGCCAACAGTGCTCCCACTGACAACAACTATTGGAACACTGCTCCCACCTACCCTGACAACTTTAGTTTAGAAATAAAAATGTACCATGACTGCTAGCCCCTATAAAATGTCCCTCAGCCAGGAGCTAGCCTCTCCATGCATGTTGGTTTCAGCCAAGCCTTATCAGCCATGATATAATGTTTTCCTCTCACAACAAACCACAGATATCGTTATGCGTCGTAGTCCACCAAAATGGTGCACACAAGAGGTACTAGAAGAATGCTACTGAAGATAGAGCAACGCCGAAGATTGGAGATGCCACGAGGTTCACAGAGCCATCCGCTGCGGTGCGCATCTGAAAAAAGGTCATGTACAGACAAGGCGGATTCATCGATGCCACCTTGTCATCTCCAACCGGTATAGCTCGTAGACCACCTTGGTGTTGCTATTTGACCCTAGTTGGTGCTAGAAGAATGCTATTGAGGTGGTTATATTATAATGTGTTGATACACATTGATTGTAACATTGATCTATATGCAAATATGTCTTTATTATCATATATGGAATTTTAGTGTAAGGTCTTTGTTATTGTATATGTAATTTATTTCTAATATTTTTGCTATTTTTTATGTATTTCATTACTATCTAAATAAATATATCGTTTTTGTTAAAACTTTCCCACTGTACTATCTAAATAAATATATCCTTTATATATATGTACCTTCACTGTTGGTTCTACTTACAAACTGACAGTGATATTAACCTTCACTGTCGGTTCTATTTAGAAACCGGTAGTGATATTAACTTTCACTGTCGGTTCTACTTAAAAACCGGCAGTGATGTCCATGCCCCCTATATAAAACATACCACCGGCCACATACATCGATCCCACCCACCCACGAACTATCATAGTCTCATTTCTCACGTTTCACTCTCACTTCTCAAGAAATCCACTCTCTCTACGTGATTTGGTCATGGCTCCTATATTTTTCAATGGTATTGATATGTTGTCTTCTCCAATATTCTATCTATATTCATTTGATCTATATTTAGATTCATGTTTCTTTGCATTCTACATTTATATATATTCTTATTCCTTGCATTCGATCTATATTTAATTATGTTGCCACATTTTACTTTGGAAGAATTTTTTGTGCATATATTTTATGTTCATATTTTTTTGGTATTTTATCGATCAGGTGGTATGAACAACGGACCTCCCCCACTACAAGAACCAGGTTTCCACCCTGGCGATGAGCCATTCGCTCCTAATGTGGCCATTCCACGGTTCCCTGTTCTAGCTATTGTATGAAATATTTTCCAACATCTTTTGCTTTTTGATGCTAACAAATAAGTGTAATTAGTTTAATATCGTTGTTGCATACATATATGTCACAGAATACATCCCCAATAGATTGGCTACGAACAACACTTAGCTGGTTCTTTATCTCGGACATTGTCGAGAACACGATATCTAATGCAACTGGTCGGCTATGGACGTGTGAACTCAGTTTTTCCATCCCTTTGAGGGGTGCAAATCATCGAAACTATATCCACAAGACGGGAAGACAGAGCCTGGACATAATAAGTGCCCAATTCAGTGTCGTGCGCATCTATTTAGAGGCATTTTGACATGTTTGCTATGATATGCCTGATTTCTCGCACTTCAAGGCACTTGCTTTGAATGCTGGTGATATCCCCGTCTCGTAAGCAAGTGAATGGTTTGTGAGCTACAACCATACGGATGTGGTAAAATGGTCACTTATACCTAAGTCATGGTTATTTATTGTTTATTATTATAATAACATTCTCTAATTTTTTTTCTTTTTCTTTGCATGCAGGTTGCGCTCTAGGACCTTATCTTATGCTGCATGTGGCTTGTGGGCTATTCTAGACCAAGCTACAGAGCAACTTGGGTATGATTGGGACTTCTACAATAGTAACCTTGGCCAGCTCACTATAAAAGGATGCCAGTACTGCATAAGGATTACTAACAGGGGCAGTGGTCGTTCAGTACGTTACATCTATGGCTGACCATTCTTTCGGTATTGTGAGGTATGAGAGAGCGCACTCATACGTGCATTGGACTTTATAGATACAAGCGGATACATAATTCGTGACATCAATTACCATATATGGCTATAGAGGCATGTTAGTGTGTGTGGTCCGATCGAACCCGGCAGTGATTCTGATAGTAATTAATGTTTATTTAGCTAGGTTTTCAAGGTCATAGTTTAATTGGGTTCTAATTTTAATTTGTATGGCTCTGTGTGTTTAATTATTGTCATGCATGTAATTCGTGTAGCATTTGTTAGGCAATTAGAAATATACATTTCGGTATCGTATTCATCTCAAACTTTTTCTTAGGCTTGCACGTGCCACGTGTAAAGGAAACACCTAGTTTGAGATTTTACAGAGATGGTTTGCTACTTTCTGAGGTTTAATTGAATTTCCGCGCGACGACACCGTTTAATTATAGGTTGAATGAGTCTACCCATGAAAATATCCAAAATAGTACCAAACTTTTACACAGGCTCTAATGTGACCTAGGGATAAGAATTTTGTGGAGGTCGATGAAAAAATCTATTAGATCCAAGATGTAATTCACCCTCTTTTGTCTCATTCAGCACAGAGAAAAATATATTACTAAAAAATGATCAGAAAAACCCTAGATCTTGTTTGGGGCCTTAATTTGGATATACATGCTTGCCAAAAAAATTCAAGCCATTTCGACATAGACGGAGTATACATTCTTCACAGAGATACATGAGCCCTTTCATCGAACCATGACTATATACATAGGTTATCAAGGTTTCTATGGTTCATACGCATTCCGGTGTTGTATTGGTCTCAAACTTTTTCTTAGGCTTGCACGTGCCACGTGTGAAGGAAATACCTAGTTTGGGATTTTTTGGAGATGGTTTGCTACTTTCTGAGGTTTAATTGAATTTCCGCGTGACGACACCGATTTATTATAGTTTGAACTGAGTCTACCCACGAAAAGATCCAAAATGGTGCCAAACTTTTATACATGCTCTAATGTGCCCTAGGGATAAAAATTTTGTGGAGGTCGATGAAAAAATCTATTGGGTACAAGATGTAATTCACCCTCTTTTATCTCATTCAGCACAGAGAAAAATATATTAATAAAAAATGATTAGAAAAACCTTAGATCTTGTTTGGGGCATTAATTTGGGTATACATGCTAGCCAAAAAAAATTCAAACCATTTTGACATAGGCAGTGTATACATTCTTTACAGAGGTACATGAGCCCTTTCATCTAACCATGACTATACACATGGGTTATCAAGGTTTCTGTGGTTCATACGCATTCCGGTGTTGTATTCGTCTCAAACTTTTTCTTAGGCTTGCACGTGCCATGTGTGAAGGAAACACCTAGTTTAGGATTTTCCGGAGATGATTTGCTACTTTTTGGGGTTTAATTGAATTTCCGCGCGACGACACCGTTTAATTATAGATTGAACTGAGTCTACCTACGAAAAGATCCAGAATGGTGCCAAACTTTTACATAGGCTCCAATGTGCCCTAGGGATAAGAATTTTGTGGAGGTCGATGAAAAAATCTAATGGGTCCAAGATGAAATTCACCCTCTTTTATCTCATTCAGCACACACAAAAATATAATAAATAAAAAAACTAATCAAAAAAACCTAAGATCCTGTGTGGGGTCTTAATTTGGGTGTATATGCTTGCCAAAAAAATTTCAAGCCATTTCAACATAGGAATACACATGCTTCTATTTATTCAGTATATAAAAGAATTTTTTTAATATATATAAACATCACCGTCGGTTTGAAAAACCGGCAGTGATGAGACGAAACCGACAGTGATGCTGGTTATCACTATCGGTTTATTTTAAAAACCGGCAGTGATATATAAAAAATTAAAAAAATTGTGACAGCCCTCGGGTTAAAACTCAGGTCTCGGATGTCTGCTAAGGCTAATTTATTTTTTCTTTTTGACCTTTGGACCGCTTAATAAATTATAATATTAAACCAAAAAAATTGGGTTGTCCGGGTTTCGAACACGGGTCTTGGGGGCTAAGTTGCGGGGTCTTAACCGTTGAGCTAGTCGAAGGTATTCGAAAGAAATGGAAAAGTTATCCTACTTAACCCCAAACTGCCACACCCACATCACTGTCGGTTTGAGGATTAACCCGGCAGTGATATTTCCTCATCACTGTCGGTTTAGACTTACAACCGGCATTGATGAACAATTTTCTAAAGTTATTTAATAATTTATAAAATTAAAATAAAAAATATGGGCTGCCTGGGACTCGAACATGGGTCTCGGGGGCTAAGTTGTAAAGTCTTAATCATTAAGGCAGTCGGAGGAATTTGAAAGGAAGGGAAAAGTTATACTACTTAACCCCTAACTGATATACCCCCATCACTGCTGGTTTGAGGAATGGCCCAATAGTGATGGTTCCTCATCACTGTCGGTTTATTAGTAGAACCGACAGTGATGAACCTCATTGGTATATAGCAAGGCATGGGTTGAAATCTTTCAAATTCATTTCAACCCCGTGCCAACTCCTCCTCCCACGTCGCCAGAGCACCACCCCACGCTGATAGGCACCACCATTCCCCACGCACCCATCCACCGCGCCCCGCGCTCCTCTTCTTCAACGCCGACGCCCGTGCATCGCCCCATGCCGTCGACTGCCCCACGTCGGAGCACCGCGCCATCCGTGCCCTCGTTCCTTGTCCATGACGCCGGTCGTGCCCCTCCTCCTCCAAGCCTGCACTCCCATCACCGAGGCCTTCAGGAGCGCACGAACAACTGCTTTCCCACCCCCCACGGTGAGTGTGTGGCTCACTGCCATCTTTGTGTTTGACGAAATGCCCCACCGTCTTTGTGCAAAAGCCAAGGAGTGTCATTTCATGCTTTTTATCAGTCCTTTCTTGTCCTCCTATGCCATTGCCATGCTACCGACCGAGTCGCTAGCTATTCTGGAAGATCATGATTCGTTGCTGATCTGTAGCAAGCTACCTACCTAGATTAGTCTGTAGATATTTTTCTTTCTCAAGGAAAAAATGTTCCTTGCTAGCCATCATATATGAGCATTTCTTTTTTCTTTTTAAGATAAAGGAAGAGATTTCTAGCCCAAGTATATATATACTTAATTTTAATTGCACACACAAACTGAAAACAAGTGCTGTGTGCACAACACCTTTTGTTCTCATGCATGCATGGTTATCAACAGTTGGCACATCTAATTAACTTTCTTAATTCTTTTTAAGAAAGCAAACAGTTGTTATCTAACTTGATTTCTTTTGAGAAAAATAGGAAAGAAAAGGCAAACACCTGGTATCTAACTCTACATAACAAATGGAACGCATCAAAAATATGTTGAAGTAATCTTGCTTAGTTTCTTAGAAGGTAGAGCGATATGGGACCTTTAATTTTACTATATGCAGCTTCATACTATATCGTCATATGCCAAATTGCCAACTAATTAATGTGTGTGATGCCTGGTTGTTATTTTATTTTTCACAGTAGCAACACATGGCTGAGATACAAGCAACTTATTGCAGATTACCACCCATAACTGTTTTTAGGGCGTACCTGTGAATTGAATTTCCGCACAACGACACCGTTTAATTATAGGGTGAACAGAGTCTACCCACAAAAAAATCCAGAATGGTGACAAACTTTTACATAGGCTCTAATGTGCCTTAGGGATAAGAATTTTGTGGAGGTCGATGAAAAAAATCTAATGGGTCCAAGATGAAATTCACCCTCTTTTGTCTCATTCAGCACACAGAAAAATATAATAAATAAAAAAACTGATCAGAAAAATCTAAGATCATGTGTGGGGTCTTAATTTGAGTGTACATGCTTGCCAAAAAAATTTAAAGCCATTTCGACATAGGAATACACATGCTTCTATTTATTTAGTATGTAAAAGAATTTTTTTAATATATATAAACATCACTGTCGGTTTGAAAAAAAAACAGCAGTGATGAGACAAAACTGACAGTGATGCTTATCCCTAGGGCACGATATTACAATTAACTACTCTCTCGAGACACAGATTGTTAACTTTTGAGCACTTTCCATGATTTTATGTAGGTGTATAACAAAATTTTGCATACTAAAAAGTAAATGGGATAACATAGGCTTCTTGAACCCCTTGCGAGTCAATGAGAAGATATGTTTAGGCCTCCATGGATGTGACATGGAAGACTTGAAAGTGAGATTGATTGCTGTTTTTGATGAATTCAAGATGAAGAACAAAACCCACGTACTTCTAGCCTACAACTGCGAGTATATGTTCTCGACTTTTAATTTTATGTTTCTTTTTTCATAAAGATTATTCGATAATTAGGATTCTGTGATTGCAGCAACCATTTCGTCTTTATTTGTGTCAATCTTGCCAAAAATCTGATCGAGGTGTGGGACTCAAAGAAAAAACTATTTCATCATCTGGATGCACTGGTGGCGGTGCTGAATTAGTAAGCGATCCTAATAACATATTATTTTGTAATCACATATACCGCTTTTTAATGTTTCTCCTTTTAATGTTGCACAGTGTCCAAAGAAGACATATCGGTGGGACACAGGTCCCATTCAAGGTTGTCGAAATGGAGGGGACGTACCTAAAACAGCCGGCGGAAAACAATGAATACAGGTTTTATGTAATGTGGACAATGCTTCGCTACATCGGTGGGAAATCAGAAGAAGCAGATAAGTTGGTGTGTATAATCCCCATTTCATTTATGTCTGTTAATAATTCAACAAAATGATTTACTGATTTCTCTTTGGATATCATCTTTTTTGAACGACAGCGCAAGAAATATAACCACAAAAGGCTGTCAGACATGGAGATCGTCATACTACAATCGGAGCTGGCAAAATTCATCTTAGCCAAGGTATTAGAAAAAGATGGAGTATTTTCCATCGCACAATCCATGAAGTTCAAGGACCAGTATGGCCCAGAGCGGCTCGCTAGATTATTGTAAGAAGTCCGAGAAGCATTACACAATCCGTGAAGTCAGAGAACATTTCTTTTTTATTTTGAGGGATCGAGATCTTGATAAGAATATATAACCGTAACATTTGTAATGTTTAATATTGATGGATCTGTCGTCTACGTAGCGTATATAAAGCGAAACCCGATTCCACGAAAAATATAAATTAAAATAAAGTATAAAACAATAAAATACGAACGGGGCATCACTGCCGGTTAGCAGCAAACCGGTAGTGTTGTCGTAACCATCACTGCCGGTTAGCAACAAACCGCTAGTGATGGTCATGATGGCACTGCCGACTGACACCAAACCGGTAGCGTTGGATTAGCTATCACTGCCGGTTCTTGTCACAACCGGTAGTGATTCTTACGATAACACTGCCGGTTGAATCAGAAATCGACAGTGATGTTCGTGGTTACACTGCCGGGTGGTCTCATGAACCGGCAGTGTTGGTGGATCTGAATTCTGCCGGTTTTAGTAAAGAATCGGCAGTAAAGTTGAAGAACACTGTCGGTTTGTGGGAACCGACAGTGATAGCTAACCCTCATCACTGCCGATATGGTTGTGCCGGTTCAAAATCCGACAGTGATGGGGTGTTTTGAACTGGCAGTATTGTCATGATCTGGGGTAGTGTTTGTTGTGTTGTTGCAGCCGCTCTTGTTTCGATGTTGCAGTAGACTTGTTCTGATGTTTCACCTCGCATTACTCTTTGTTTGATGTTGCAAACAATTTTCTGATGAGAGTGCGTTGGGGGCGGATGGGAAACCCATTCTATTCGATCCGTTCCGTGCGCGGGGGGCAAGCGAGGTTGGGGGGGCGAGTTCCGTGCGTGTTGGGGGGTAGGTTCATGCTCGGGGAGCGGAGGAAGGGCGGTTCCGATGGCTATTTCTGTTGCGTGCGGGTGGACGGGCGGGCGTGATTCCATGCGGAAAGGACGAGGTGTGGTATGAAGGTCCCGACGTCCGGACTCTAGCACCCGGATTGGACGTCCGAGCGCTAGCAGATCCGAAAATAAAAGGGGAGGTATATACGCATCGTCATTTCATGCTGCTATATATTAATATATATTTATTTATGTATTGATTGTTTAGTGTGCACCCGATCCGGACATACCTACGTCTACTACTCTTTTCTCTCTCTTTTGATACTGTCTACTACTCTATTTGATGGTGTCATGGTGTGTCGTGTCAGTGAGGAACAGTGGAAACTGGAACAGTGGATACGCAGCATGTATCCATGTAAACTAGATGGGCCGGTCTGAAGTGAGCAGACCACGCTTGGGCGTATCTGTGACGGTTGAACACCAATGCCCCTCCCAGTGGGCTATTCACTGGCCGCTCTAATAGGTCCTTCTTTGTTGGTGGGCTCGAGACGAACACACGCTCGGCCCGGCCCTGGCTCCGGTTAAAAAATAGTTAGGTAGGCTGAAGGCCCAAGGACTTAATTGGGCCGATTGCATTCGAGTCATCACCATCGTGGTCCGGAGGTCTGTTCGCTTGCTCGTAAACGATCGTAAATTTTTAGTTAGAAATAGTATTTTTCTCTCACACCAAATCAGTCAGCAGTAAATAATCTACGATCGTTTACGGCCTCCCGAACAGGCTGACACTTGATCGCCCAGGGCATCCAGGCCTACATCAATACTCAGCTCCTTTGTTTAGTGCCGTGCGATCAGCGTCCTTTGTTTAGTGCCTAAACAAGCAAAGGCTTTTTGCACAGTGCCAATTCTGGGCACATCTTAAAGGAAAGGGTCATTTATCTCTCCTAAAAAAACTGGGACGCAGAATAAGGCTTCAATTTGTTCATTCAGATTACTAGATTAGTAACCTGAAACGCAATGTACAGTACCAAGTCGGTATCATGTAGGAGTATTTACAGGACATCCTCTCTCTCCCTAAAAAAACAATGTACAGGAGAGTGAAGCGTTTGCTCGCCACATGGCTGGAGCTGTTACACAGACTGAGAAAATGCCACGTCTGAGTCTGACGCGGTGATCCACATACAGCCTGTTCGTTTGCTCGTATACGATCGTGGACCAAATTAGCCAGCAGTAAATAATCGACGATCGTTTACGGCCTGCCGAACAGGCCGACAGATCGGCTCAACGTCTGATGAAATCGATCTCTTCCTCTGTTATCACGCCTCTAATCACAAATTAAAGCGAAAGGGGAGAAAGAACCTAGTACTACGTACGAATCCGACCTGGCACCGACTGTCAGATGTCTGCCAAAGACGGCTCACCGTACCCTCTGCACTGCAGATAAACCATACGCAGAGCAAAAGGCCGGTGCATCACGAGGTTGGTACCATACACATCAGCCGCCGTTTCATCAGAAATGCTGAAGACGAAATCTCTGCAAACCATATGTACCGTAAACCCGTGTTCATACTTCATAAAAATTCAGGGTTCAGACGAAATGATGGTGTTTGTTTGTGCGGCCCGCACTAGCTAGTGTGTGTGCCGCCAAGCTTCTCAGTCACCTGGCAGTTGGCGCCGCCCGACGAGATGGGTCCATGCACGTTTTTGTTAGCACCAGGGACATGTATTCGTTCAATAATTCAGAGCTTCAGACAAGAGATATATACTATATATATACAGCTCTTCTTTTTCCTTCCTACTAATCTGCAAAGTTCACCATCATCTCCTGCTCCTTTGAGCGACTAGGCACCAGTTTTACCTAACTGCGTCGTTGAACCTTTCTACAATTTCCAATTTTTTCCTTTGTAGAACGAAAAAAGAAGCACTTATATATCTGAGTCAAAACTCCATTGCCCACCGACTGGCAATTGAGATGTTCCTATGCTAGCAGTTGCTTTCTGACATCTGGGTTCTGAAGCAGACATACAGCAATATATATACATATGCTCATATATATGATATATATGTAGCGCACACAGCACTGAACGAATCAACATATATATACATACATAAGCTACCTCAGCAAGAACCGGTTACTTTTTTACCACCAAAACTATCCATGATCTTTGAATAACGTTTCTTTTTCAAAAATTATTGCACTCGTGCTCCTTAAAGAATTCAATTAACGTCTTCAGCTAACTAGAACCTTTGTGCAATCTGACGATGCCACTAGATTATATCAGACATAATTGGCAGAGAAACTTCTAAGCAAAGGCTTAGAACAAGCTAGCACGCACATCGTGTGATCAGGATCGTGCCGGTGTCCGATCCACCTATATGATTAATGTTGGATGGGGATCGGAGGAGCGAAAGGTCAAAGAGACATGGCCAACAAATTAAACCATGAAAGGGTTGTCGATATGGCTCCTCCTGCCCTGACGTGCCGGGCAGTCTCTACCGGCTGCATGCTACGGCAGAGTCCATTGAAACGCCGGCAAAAACAGCGTCACCGACACTGGCGCAGCAAGCATCTATAGTCCTCTCCCTTCATTCCTCCTGAGACCAAAGTTTCTTTTATCTCTATTTTTTCTCGTCTCTCTATTGCATTTCCATATCGGTACTAGCTTCGTTCTCCAATGATTGATTGTACACACTACATGATAGATGTTGCTTAGGAAATGTTTGTGATTCACGATGATGATAGTGTTAGCCCAGGATCACCTGCTCAGGTGAGTCGACCACTCACCAGTCTTGCCAACCACGATCGAGTACGACAGAGGTTGTCCGACCATGCACACTATGCCTCGAGGTAGAAGAAGAGGAAGAACAGAGCATAAACACACAGTACAAGCATCAGCGTTGGTCGGAGCCCTGTATAGGAGATGACAAAATTGAACTATCTTTATTGAGTTACAGTGACAAACTATATATACAACTCTATCCATCTAGTCCTAGTACAACTGTCCTGCTGTAACAGTGACTAGATAACACAGTAGGACTGACTTCTGCGTCTGTCTCTGCATGTGGCTACAGTCCGGTAGGTGAGCCGTTCGGCGCCTGCCTCTACAGCGGCTACAGTACCACAGCAGAAAGCCTTTTCGGCGTCGTCTTCCCTTGCTATGTGTTCACACAGAAAATCAGTAGATTATCTAACAATTTTTCCCCTAATCCTACTGCTATCCCTTGTACCCCTCCATGTCGATCATCTCCTTCAGCTCCGCGAGTCGAAGACGTCTGAGCGGCTTGTTGAGGACGTCCGTGAGTTGCCGACCAGTTTCGACGAACTCGATGACGATCTGCCCTCGATCGACACAGTCCCTAAGGAAGTCGAACTTCACGTCGATGTGTTTACTTCGGTCGTGCAGAACCGGATACTTTGCGAGGGCGATGGCGAGCTGGTTGTCTACCATCAGTGCTGGTGGGTGAGCTTCCACACCGGTCAGCTCGTCCAGCAGCCAGCGCAGCCACACAACTTGGCACGCCGCTGTGACCGCCGCTACGTACTCTGCCTCGCACGTAGATAGCGCAACCACCTTCTGTTTCAGCGACAACCATGAAATTAGAGCCGACCCGAGGAAGACGAGCACGCCAGAGGTGCTCCGTCGTCCGTCAATGTCCCCCGCCATCAGCGGCGGATCCACTGGGGGGGCTCCAGCCCCCCCCCTAATTTCTTGATTTCAAGCCTAATCACCGTAGCAAAAGCTTGATTTCACCATTAAATCTTCATGCAAATCAACATCTCCATTATTTTAGCCCCCCCTTATCCCGCATCGTGCATCCGCCACTGCCCGCCATGTCTGCATCGCTGAACACAGTGAGCTGCAGCCTACTCTCGCCGGTCTTGAGAAAGATGATCCCCTAATCCACCGTCCCTTTGACGTAGCGCAGTAGCCGCTTCACCGCAGCTCAGTGATCCTATCTGGGATCCTTCATGAAGCGACTGACGTAGCCCACGACGAACGCAATGTCCGGCCTCGTGTGGACTAGGTAGCGTAGACTGTCGACAATGCTCCGGTAGAGTGTTGCATCCACCTTCACCGCGGTGCTGGCTTTCGTCAACTTCAGCCACTTCTCCATTGGAGTCACGCATGGCTTGCACTCAGCCATGTCGCTCCGCTCTAATAGCTTCGAGGCATACGCGCTCTGATCGAGCGTGAGTTCCTTCTTCCCTCGCCTCACCTCGATGTCGAGGGAGTAGGAGAGTGCGCCGAGATCATTCATTCGAAAACGAGCCGCCATCTCGCGTTTGAAGTTGTTGATGTCCTCCGTGCGCGCATCGGTGATGATCAAGTCGTCCACATACACGCCGACGACGAGCTTCTCCTTCCCCCATCGCCGCGTGTAGAGCGCGTGCTCGGTTGCGCACCGCTAAAACCCAAGCTCGCCCAGCGTGACGTCAAGCTTGGTGTTCCATGCTCGTGGGGCCTGCCGCAGCCCGTAGAGCGCCTTGCGCAGTCGGAGCACTATGTGCTCCTCTCCCTTGATGGTGAAACCTGGAGGTTGTCTGACGAAAACCGTCTCCGTTAGCTTACCGTTGAGGAAGGCCGATTAACGTCCAAGTGATGGACGCGCCAGTCCTTTACTGCTACCAAGGCAGTAGCAAACGAACGGACTCCATGCGCGCTACTGGCACAAAGACTTCCTCGAAGTCGATGCCCTCGCGCTGAACAAAGCCTCGGGCGACGAGGCGCGCCTTGTGCTTGACAATGGCGTCGAGCTCGTCCCGCTTGACCTTGTACACCCACTTCAGGCTGATCGGACGACATCCTGGAGGTGGATCGACGAGCTACCATGTCTCGTTTTCCTCGATCGTCTTCATCTCCTCCAGCATCGCCGTCGCTAGTTTCCATCATGCTCGGCCAGTGCGAACGTGGGTGGTTCCTCTGCACTGACGAGCATCAGCTCTTGATTATTGAGCAGCCGACCAGCCAGGCCTGAGGGCCCTGTGCCACCGACGATGTTGTCCAGTCTGCGGAACCGCACCTCCTCACCTTCGTGGAAGGCTTCCACGAACTCAGTGATGTCACTTGGAGGTGAGGTGAACTCAATCAGTGTTGATGGAGTTCCTTGTTCCGCCTGAGTGCTCGGCACAGCACCTGGAGTGCTCGGTACCCTGGTTGTAGTGCTCGGCACTACTTTTGGATAGCTCGTCACTACTCCTGCAGTGCTCGGCACCACTGTAGGAGTGCTCAGCCTCAGTCTTGGAGTGGTCGGCACTACTGCAAGACCTCTTGGCTCCGCTACGGGAGTGCTCGGCACCTGTCCTGGAGTGGTCGCCACCACTGCAGAACCTCCCGGCGTCACTCCTGGCGTGCCCGGCATCCCTCCAGAAGTGCTCGGCACTCCTCCCTACGTACTCGGCATCCCTCCCGGTTCAGACATCTCAGCTTCGACGCGCTTGGTCGGCTGGAGAAGATGGTCCGAGGGCTACCCCACATCAAGCACATAGGCGAGCTGCCCACAGGATCACCGGTTCAGGTGAGTCAACCACTCACCAGTCTTGCCGAGCACGGCCGAGCACGACAGAGGTTGTCCGACCACACACTATGGCTCGAGTTAGAAGAAGAGGGAGAACAGAGCATACACACAGTACAAGCACCAGCGTTGGTCGGAGCCCTGTATAGGAGATGGTAAAACTAAACTCTCTTTATTGAGTTGCAGTGGCAAACTGTATATACAACTCTATTCATCTAGTCTAGTACAGCTGCCTGCTGTAACAGTGACTAGATAACACAGTAGGACTGATTTCTGCGCCTGTCCCTGCATGTGGCTATAGTCCGGCAGGTGAGCCGTTCGACGCCTGCCTCTACAACGGCTACAGTGTCACAGCAGGGAGACTTTTCGGCGCCGTCTTTCCTTACTGTGTGTTCATAAGGGGAATCAGTAGATTATGTAACAGATAGTACTTGCAGCATCCTGCCAACTGTGAATCATTAACGGATAATGATGGGTCGAGCAGAGCTGCTTGTCCAGCATACATGGATCATGGATGGATAGCGGCACATGGCGAGGGCAAAGAATGCGAGGCATGATTGTCCGTCCTTGGGAGCCAGTAGAAACAGCAGTTGGGTTCGGTTGGGTTGGGCAGGTCTCCAGTTTCAAACCCCACGGCTGCCATACAAGCAAGTGCATGGATGGTTTCGGCTGCGCAGCTGCCACTGCACCTGCACTGTGTGTACGAGCAGAGCAGCAGCAATGGCGTCGGCCGTGCAGTGTCAAGAACAGTCCTGCCGTTCGTGGCATCATGGCATGTGGAGTACCATCCACGAGTCATAATGCCCTGGAATCTTTGCTATACCATACCAACAGGCAACAGGGCCACAGCCATGCATAACCACACTCGCTAACAACAATGCTTACTGCTTAACAGTGCTGGTTGCTGGTACAAGGTGACCCACGAGTTGGCATCCATGCATGCCAGTTGCCACTTGCCAGTGACACAATACCTGATGCATGCATACTCCGACCAAATGCAAGCTAAAGTATCGTTCAACTAAAATGTTAACTGACCGAAGAATGAACTGAAGCTCCGTTCAGCTGGAATGTTAGAATTCAGCTCAAATGCAGTAAATTCAGAACCAGGCCAGCGAGAGCTAGCCTGAGTTGTTTTCAGAAAACATTTGTGGACTCAAGCTGAGGAGGCAGGAGAAATTAAATCCTCATCGCTCACTCGCATGCATCTTGATCTCCTGCGCGTGCGTTGCGGCCTTTCTACTCGATCCATCTCCCATCTGAGCAGACATGTTAGATGCACTCAGCCTTTGTGAGCTGGAAATCAAGGACAGGGATTAAAAATAACCAGACACCCCAACAGTGCCATTGCTTGGGGATGATGATGATGCTTTTAAGCTTTACTTTACGCAGATCTGAAGGCTTAATTTTCCAGCCGAGCGCTCAGCGTCCTTTGTTTAGTGCCTAAGCAAGCAAAGGCTTCTTGCACAGTGCCAATTCTTGGCACATCTAAAAGGAAAGGGTCACGTCTCTCTCCTAAAAAAACTGGGACACAGAATAAGGCTTCAATTTGTTCATTCAGATTACTAGATTAGTAACCTGAAACGCAATGTACAGTACCAAGTCGGTGTCATGTATATGCAGTATATGTTAGTATTAATTGCGGTGATGTTTGCTGGTTTGCCTCGTTTTCATTTTGTTTTCCTGATATCTCTGGAACTGGTGTGCACAGGGTTTTCTTTTATAGATATAATATACTAAAAAATAATGGACTTCGGGAGCCTGTTCGGTTGACTGGTTCGTATCGTTGCTGGTTCGTTTACGTGAGAGAGAAGTACTACTGGCTGGTTCATTAGAACAGTGTCCATGTGAGGGGGCTGGCTAGCCCAGGCAGCCAGCCAGCCCCAGCCGAACACGCGCGGGATGTTTGCTGATGGTCTGACAGACTGACATTGATGAGAATGTTTTGTTTTAACGACCAGGAAAGTGACACTGAACCATGAGGATCCATATATATATATACATATATATATATATATATATATATATATATATATATATATATACATATATATATATATATATATATATATATATATATATATATATTATTGCGTCTGGAAATGTTTTAATTGAATGAGTAATAGTCCATGTTCCACGCCAGGAAGCTTCCTCCAACCCATGCCTATTCTTTGATAAAGATAGCAAGCTTAATCTAAGATACAATCATCACATAGATTATTCACTAATGTCCAATGTGTTGTACTGGTAATCAAGTTTTTAATGGAGAATGCATAACTTCCCACCTCTTTTTCAAAAAAGAAAAAAATAATTCCACCTTTGGAGAAATTAAACATACGGATCAGGGCTTATTTGGTTGTACTCATATCCACCTCAATTGACATGTATTAAGTGGATTGAGATGAAAATTAAACTTACACCTCAATTGACATGTATCGGATAGATTGGAGTGGAAATTAAACTAACTTACACCCAATCCACCTCAACAAGTATGGGTTGAGGTGAATCGAGTGCACCCAACAAACACTCAGTATATTTGTCATGAACCTATGACCAACTCATTTCAATTTCCAAGTCAGAGTGTTAATCATATTCCTAAGTGTGACCGCCTAGCTTGAGCCCAATTTCAGAGATAGCCCAAAGTTAGAATGAACCGAGTACCATATGATTGAAAACAAATTGACACAGGAGTCTAGGCGTCAAGTTTGGAATCAACTTATGAGTCAAGGATCTTGGCCGTGAACTCCTGATGGATCACTCATGAGACACCATGAGGGATTATATATATGGAAAAAATTAGATGGACCAATGGAGACATCGTGAGAACTTATCGTGGATTCACAACACATATCCGTGCATAAATATTCAAGTATGAGACTATTATATAAATTTAGGAGCTGTTAGAAAAAAAACTATTATATAAATACGGAAGTATAAGCTAGGGCTCTCCTGTTTATGAATCCTCTCCCAACCTTATGGGGCGTGTTTGTTTGCCTGAACGGAGGCTCAGGACACGTTGATGGGCTACGACTTCTCTTGTTTGATGCCCTGGACGGGACATGGGTGCTTAAAGCACGTCAGAGCCTGCATCTGAGGAAACGAAATCGATCTTCGTTTTTCCAGGGCCCGGCTCACTCGGTGCGGCAGTGGCTGTTTCTGTCACCTTTCCAGAATCCTTTCTCTCACTCACCGCTCCTCACGACGCGGACGCGGACGCATCTCCGCCGGGTCCAACGCCGCAGCCTTCCGTCGGAGGCGTCCTCAGGCCTGGGCATTCCGATCAGTTCTTCGATTTTTTTTGAGGAAGTTCGGTTATTCGGAAACCTGATACTGATCGGTTCTTTAAAAAACTCGGTACCAATCAAATTTGATTTCGGTTAGTTCGATTTAGTTCTCGGTTTCAACCGAACTAACCGACCAATTATTGAACATGTTACATTAGAAAAATTTAGCAGCATTTTGGCTGGCATAAATGATATGGCAACATATGCAAATCAATAAGTCACAACCACATAACCACAACCAACACATCAACACATTCACAAATCACAAGTTCACAACCCAATTACTGATCTCTTGGTACCGATTTATAAGTCCCTCCCATCGATTTCGGTTAACCGAGGGGAGGAACCGATTTAACCGAACAAAGTTCGGTTCCTAAGAACTGAGAACCGAACAAGGAACCAAAATTTCAGTTCTCGGTTAGTTCGGTTCTGTCGGTGTTTTGGACCGGCGGGCCCTCAACCAACTAGTAAAAATATACTGCGTGCCCCTAGTCTCGGATGGTGATGCAAAGAGACACAAGGTTTATACTGGTTCAGGCGATGGATGCCCAACGTCCAGTCTGGGAGATCGATCTTGTATTCCTTGCACCGAGGTGCTTGTGGTAGGGGTTTACAAGCAGGGCGAGAGAGGGAGCTGGTCCCAGGTCTCTGCATGGAGCGGTGTGGGTTACTTGAGATATTGATCTCAGGCAGCGGGGAAGCGTGCAGATCACAGAGTGTTGAGCGTGTGTTCGTCCGAGCGTCTATGCGTGAGTTCGTGAACCCGTGAGCTCGCGTGCTCGTCTGTCTACCTCTATGTGTCTCGTGAATGTTTGTCTGTGTTTTTCCCCGCCTGTCTGTGCGTGTCTAGAAACGCCCGGTCTCTCCCTTTTATAATTGAAGGGGGGACAGGGGTGATACATGTGTTCGCTACGCGACGTCCTGTGAGCGGAGGTGACGTTTCCGAGCCCTGTAGCTTGTCACTATGGCGGCATGGTCGACGGAGCGGTCTTTGTCCTTGATGCACTGGAGCAACGCGCCGGTCACACCCGATCCTATGCGACGTGGGAGCTCCAGTGATAGCTTGACGCAGGGCATGGCAGACGTCGTGCCGGTCGCTGTGTGTTGACAGTGTAAAGAGCCGAGGCTCAGTTGGTGCCGAGGTCGAGCCATCGTGGGGGGCTCGGCAGGCGCGAATCCCGAGGCTGCCGAGACCCTGAAGTGGATTGCCGAAGCTCGGAGGGAGCAGTTGGTCCTGTACACTGATTCCGAGGCTACAGTGACCTGGACTTGACTCCCCACGCCGCATTGTTCTTGGAGCAGGGGTTAGGTAGGACAGTGCAGTGCGGGCGTCAGTCGTGGGCACAGTACCGAGCACAGCGGCCGGTAACCCCTGCCCCGTCCCGTCCCAGACGGCATGGTGTTGATGCGACTCCCATTTCGTCAGTCGTTCTGCTGTGTCGAGCCGTCGTCCGACTGACGTCGTGGGAGTGGTTGGTCGTATTAGTTGGACGTGACGTTCTGTCAGGGAAGTCGGTCGAGGCGGAGGCGACGGGGTTGTTGCCGAGCCGGCCTCGAGCGACGCGGAGAATCGGCACCTCGTCCGAGGCCTTACGTGCGAGGCCTCGAGCGAGACGGAGAATCGGTTTCCCGTCCGAGGCCTTACATGCGTGGCCTCGAGCGAGACAGAGAATCGGTAACTCGTCCGAGGCCTTACGTGCCTGGCCTCGAGCGAGACGGAGAATCGGTAGCCTTGGACAAGGTGGGGGTTAGCCAGTAGTTGTCTCTTGGCTTTGATTTTGACAGGGTCTAAGCAATTTTTCGGTTTTTGCTTAGGGGACCCCTTTTTATGGTACCCGACAGTAGCCCCCCGAGCCTCAGGGAGAGTGTGAGCGCTCTCCCTGAGGTTTTGACGAGACTTGGCTCGCGGCAGCTCCTGGCGGGATGACGTTTCGTACTCGAGGCCTCGGTGGGTGCGCACGAGCGCACCCGCCGGGTGTAGCCCCCGAAGCCCTGGAGGAGTGGATTTATTCCTCTAGAGGCTTTTCTCATGTCGTGCGAGGGGTTTTATTGCGTTTGCCGAGCCCATGAGGGCAAGTTCGGGTCGCTAGGTCTCGGCTTGGTTGCAGAAAGAGCCCCCGAGCCTCTGCGCAGAGCAAGAGGGCGATCAGGAGTTTCCCTGTCTTTTTTGTGCGGCCCTCACGCATCCTTTTCGTTCAGAAGGAGGGGTGGAGTATGCTAGGCTATCCTCGGTGGGTGCGAGCAGTGACGCCTCCGGTGAGCTGTTATCGGGTAAGTCCGAGTGGAGGCCCGTGCCCCATTCGATAAGGGTCGGCTGGCGATCCAGAGACGCACTCCAAAAGTACCAGAGGGCTTCTCTAGTGGGTCCTAGGGCCATTCGATTGGCCCCGGGGGCTCGATGCCTCCCTTCGGTGGGATCCCATTCGGAGACCTCCCTGCTGGTCTCGGACACGACTTAGGGCATCTCGAGCGATCACTTGATCGGGCCTCGGCCATGTATGGGTTCGCCCATAGTCATCCCTGACTCTGTTGTCCTGGGGCGGCTATCGAGACCCTCGGGGGCCCAGCCTTCGAACCCCTGGACCGTAACGGGCTCGATGCCCTTTATCGCTTTTTTCCGAGCTTCCGAGTGCGAGCTCGGGTCGCTGGTATTTGACCTGGTTACAGGAAGAGCCCCCGAGCCTCCGCACGGAGTGAGAGGGCGATCCGGAGTTTCCCTATCTTTTTCGTGTGACCCTCGCGCATCCTTTTCGTTTGGAAGGAGGGGTTGTTTGCCGAGCCCTCGAGTGCGAGTTTGGGTCACTGGGTCTCGGCTTGGTTGTAGGAAGAGCCCCCGAGCCTCCGCATGGAGCGAGAGGGCGATCAGGAGTCTCCCTATCTTTTTCGTGCGACCCTCGCACATCCTTTTCATTCGGAAGGAGGGGTTGTTTGTTGAGCCCTCGAGTGCGAGTTTGGGTCACTGGGTCTCGGCTTGGTTGTAGGAAGAGCCCCCCAAGCCTCTGCACGGAGCGAGAGGGCGATCAGGGGTTTCCCTGGCTTTTTTGTGCGATCCTCGGGCATCCTTTTCGTTCAGAAGGAGGGGTTGTTTGCCGAGCCCTCGAGTGCGAGTTTGGGTCGCTAGGTCTTGGCTTGGTTGTAGGAAGAGCCCCCGAGCCTCCGCACGGAGCGAGAGGGCGATCAGGGGTTTTCCTGGCTTTTTTGTGCGACCCTCGCGCATCCTTTTCGTTCGAAAGGAGGGTTTATTTGCCAAGCCCTCGAGTGCAAGTTTGGGTCGCTGGGTCTCGGCTTGGTTGCAGGAAGAGCCCCTGAGCCTCCGCACAGAGCGAGAGGGCGATCAGGGGTTTCCCTGGCTTTTTGTGCGACCCTCGCGCATCCTTTTCATTCGGAAGGAGGATTTGTTTGCCGAGCCCTCGAGTGTGAGTTTGGGTCGCTGGGTCTCGTCTTAGTTGTAGGAAGAGCCCCCGAGCCTCCGCACGGAGCGAGAGGGCGATTAGGGGTTTCTCTAGCTTTTTTTGTGCGACTTTCACGCATCCTTTTCGTTTAGAAGGAGGGGTGGGGTATGCCATGCTACCCTCGGTGGGCGCGAGCAGTGACATCTCCGGTGAGCAGTTATCGGGTAAGTCCAAGTGGAGGCCCGTGCCCCATTCGATAGGGGTCGGCTGGTGGTCCAGAGACGCACTCCAAAAGTACCAGAGAGCTTCTTTAGTGGGTCCCAGGGCCGTTCGATGGGCCCCGGGGGCTCGGCGCCTCCCTACGGTGGGATCCCATTCAGAGACCTCCCTGCTAGTCTTGGACACGACTTAGGGCATCCTAAGCAATCGCTTGCTTGGGCCTCGGCCATGTACGGGCTCACCCATAGTTGTCCCTGACTCTGTTGTCCTGGGGTGGCTATCGAGACCCTCGGGGGCATAGCCTTCGAACCCCTCCCTAGACCGTAACGGGCTCGGTGCCCAGTTCCTTCGTCTAAAAGGAATCGGGTGGGGGATATTCCTCTCCCATCGGCTGACAACGGCAGGTGCGCCTTTTGAGGCGGTTTCTCGAGGAGATAGAACAGCGCCTGCCGTTGCTACGATTGGATGCGACACGATGTCAGCGGATGGGATGTTACTATGCGTGCGATTAATAAGGAAAAGGTGGGCGTATGGGTGGTTTAATCGGATTTGGATTAACTGTGCCAGATCTGAGGGAAACTTCCCCGATTTTGTCGCCCGTCCATTTGGCCCCCTTCCTGCATAAATACGTGACGAGCCTCGCCCTTCTCCTCCTTACCTTGCCTGCATTTGCCTTTGCTGCCCTTGAGCCGTCGCTAGGAACAGAGAGCGTCGGGGAGAAGAAGGGAGAAGGGGGAGAGAGAGCGAGCCTTACCACCGTAGCCGCATTCTCCACCGCACCCATGGCGGCGGCGCTGTTGTCCTTCAGGCAGATCCTTGGGGTCCGTCCGATGTGTCGGCGGAGACGCTGCAGTCGCTCGTCGACGATGGCCTCCTTCGCCCAGTTATTGACCCCACTAGGCCGGAGTGGATTGCTCCGGGGGGCGAGCTAGAGCCAAGGCCGTGCGATGGCAACATCGTGAGCTTCGTGGCCTTTCACGAGTGCGGTCTCGGCCTGCCGGCGGACCGGTTCATGCAGGCGCTCCTGTACCACTACGGCGTGGAGCTCCACAACTTCAATCTCAACTCCATCGCGCAGGCGGCCATCTTCATCTCCGTCTGCGAGGGGTACCTGGGCATTGCCCTCCATTGGGAGCTATGGCTCCACCTCTTCCGGGTGGGGCATACCACCAAGCCGACAGGCACGAGGAAGGCGATGAGGGCCGACGGCTGCACTCTCCAAGTGCGCCAAGACCGGCAGCACCTCTACATCCCGGCCTAGCTCGTGTCGTCCAACCATCGCTGGTACAACAGCTGGTTCTACCTCCGCAACGACGACGACGGACTTCCCCCTACACTGGGCGGGTCGTGGAGAGCCAGCCGGAGAAGTGGAGGTACGGCGTCCCGGTGGTTGACCAGCCCAAGCTGCAGCCGCTCCTGGAGGGGCTGGAGAGGCTACGCAGCCATGGCCTTACGGCGGCTGTGGTCGTGGTGGCCTTCCACCACCGAAGGGTGCTGCCGCTGATGGCTTGGTGGCGATGCCTATTCGACATGACACCGGATGAGCCAATCGAGGGCGTCCGGATGTCCACCGTCGCCCTCTCCGACGAGGAGATTCTATGTTAGGTGAGAGAGATGGTGGAGGGGTGGCTGAGGAGCAGTGGTCTGACCCCATTCACGATGCGCCCATCGCAGGGGTACCTCTCTCTGGTAAGGCACGCGCTGTTGCGGCCCCCGAGGCCTCCTCATTCCTCACCGTTTCCTATTCCCTTATTTGTGTTCACCGTTCCTGTAGGGGATGAGGGATGTGCGAGCCTCTTTGCCGCCCGTTCCTGAGGACGCAGAGCAGCGGGCGGTGAACCGGGCGCACGCCGAGGTGCAGAAGAAGTGGAAGGACACCGAGGAGGCAAAGTGCAAGCGGAAGATCCTTGAGTGCAAAGAGCTAGAGAAGCATCGTCGGCAGCAGAGGCACAATGGTCTCCTGGTGGAGTCATCTCCGTCATCGTCATTTCGGCTTCCTCGAGCGATGGCGACGAGAGCGAGGTAGGGCAGGGTCCCCTGGACCATCTCCCTGATGTTAGGGGGATAGCGCTCGGGGCATCGGCGAGCAGCCAGGCGTTTCCAGGAGGAGGAGGAGAGGACGTCTTGGGGCCAGCGATCACCTGCCCCGGGGCCAAGGTACAGGCGTTAGGGAAGCGCGCCGTCAGCCCGGTGGGCTCGATGATAGAGGTGGAGCAGGCGGTGGTGGGGGCAACACAACTACCCAAGCAGAGGGTCGAGGGGGTGCCGGAGTCCGACGAGGGCCGACCGGCATCAGCGGACACGGAGGCCATGCCACCGCCGCTGTAGAGGAGGGACGCAGTGCCAAAGCGGTTGTGTCCCCGTTCGAGGTGAGTGTTTTTCGGTGGAGTTGGCAGCATCTCCCATTCATTCCTTGGTCGTATGCTGACCTTGTCGGTGTTTTGCCTTCAGCCGAAAGCATCAGGCAGAAGTGCCTGCCCTGGCGCCACGTAAGGCGCTCAAGGTGAGCACCAGCTCCACCGCTCAATGGGTGGTGGAGGTGCAAACCGCCATACAACATGGCGCGGCATTGGCGAGGGCTGACCCGAAGGAGCTGGTTGCCCAGGGAGAGGCTACCGAGGTGGCCACGAAGCAAGCGGAGGAGGAGGAGCCTACGCCCCGCGAGGCCAAGGCCCATGAGTCAGATGGGGCCGAGGCACCCTTAGTTGCCGAGGCCACCGAGGGCGAGGCCAAGGCCCCCCGGACTTCCGAGGCCAAGGCGATGGAGGCTAGGGCACCCAGGACCACCGAGGCCGAGGTGGTGGGGACCGGAGCCCCCGCGACCACTGAGGCCGAGGTGGTGGAGGCCGGCGTGAGCGCGGCAAAGTCAGCAGTCTAGGAAGTGGAGATAGAGGCGGGGCATGCTTCAATACCGCCCCCGGTCCAAGGCCCATCGCCATCGCAAGAGAGCGCCTAGGAAGTGGAGGTCCATTCAATCTCCTCCGACGATACTTCCTGGGGGAAGGAGGTGGTGGATGCCGAGGCGGCCAGCACCGTGGAGCAGCCAGCTCCGACCTCTGGCGAGGGAAGCTCGGCCCTCGTGCGGGTACAACCCGAGCCCCCCAGGTGGGATCACCTATGTGTCTTGTGGCGGAGTCGGGACGACCCTGAGGGGGAGCCTCTATTCGCCCTCGAGGACGCAGCCGAGGGGGGCGCTGGAGCTCTTCTAAGCAATACTACCGTCTGGCGGAGCGGTCGCTGCGGACAACACTGTCTGTCATGGCTGATGATCTGCCTAGCGTTGCCTAGGTACACGTCTTCTTTTCTCGTGCGGAGTCGTCTTTTTCTGAGTTTTCTCACAGTGCATGACCCCTGTTCTGCCTATCTAGGAGCTCGAGGCCTGGTCCCTCGGGAAGTTGTTGTTCCTCCGACGGGAGAGGGACGTCTAGGATCAGCTCTGGCAGTAGAAGGACCTGCTCGCTAAAGCCAATGAGCTTCTGTCGGCGTGGAGCGCGGAGGTGGAGGACCTTCACCTTCGTTGTGCTGATATGAAGGCCGAGGCGGCCACGGTTCGGGAGCAAGCCACCCCTTTGGCGGTGTGGATCAAGGAGCTAGAGGAGGAGCTGACCCAGGTGGCCGATGAGCGGGACACCTTCAGGTCCTAGGCTGAAGAAGCGATGGCCTCTGCCAAGGCCATGGCTAGGCAGCTGGGTGCGGAGTAGGGTGCGCACCTGCTGACTAAAGGTGCCTTGGCGAAGGCCCTCAAAGTGGCCGAGGCCTAGACCGAGGCTTTGGTCTGGAAGGGAAAGGTCGAGGGTGAGTCCTGTTCCCCTTATTTTATTTGTTTTTCTTGTGTTCAACCCCTAACTCCCTGGTGTGATGCAGAGCTAGAGAAAGAGGCTTCCAGGGCGGCCGAGGCCTCTCGGGTCGAGGTCCAGCGCTAAAAAGAGAAAGTCGAGGCCTCTCGGGTCGAGGTCTAGTGCTGGAAAGAGAAAGCTGAGGGTGAGTCCCGTAGGGCTTCACCCTTGTTTGGCTTATTTTCTTTTGCACTTAACCCTATCCTACTTGTTTTGGTGCAGGGTTGGAGAAGGAGGTCTCTCGGGCAGCTGAGGCCTCTGTCGTAGTGCAGGCGGTGCGCGAGGCCGAGATCAGGGAGCACAACGCGCTATAGAGCACCACCCGTACTGTCTGCGAGGCCCTAGAGGTTGAGGGGGTCGAGTCGGGCAGCTCCCTTAGGAGCCGCTTGATCACGTTGAGCGGCCAAGTGCATGAGCGACTCTGAGGGGCGCTGCACGCGGGCATCAAGCGTGCCCTGGCCGTCATCTCCTCGCACTACGCCAGCGTCGACCTCGAGGCCATCAGTGACAGCTACGTCTTGGCTAAGGATGACGAGGAGGCTAATGAGGAGGTCACGAAGCTGATGGAGGCGGCTGAGAGCCCCGGCACGGTGCTGGCCAAGCTGTTTGAAGAGGAGGTGGTTCCTCCCACGCCGTCCGCCAACGCTGGCAACCCTGAGCCTTGACCTAGGCCAAAGGGGCCATGTAAATAAATTAGGATTATTATTGTACCGTAACGCTTGTGGCCATTGAGGCCTTTCTAGAGTACTTATGCGTCTACGCTTCTTAATCATTTTTTATTGTACTTTCGAGCCTCTGCCCTCTGTCTCGTCTCTGAACATATCTCTTGCAAAAAACTTCCTCGGAGCCTAAGCTGCCCCTCGGGCAAAACATGGTGAGGGAGTGCCGTAGCCTGGAGGCGTAGGCCGTCTCGCGACTCAGCCATCCTTTTGGCCCTGAGACAGTCTTTTGTTCCTTAGGTTTTTTACAATCGATTTTTTAGAGCATGCTAGAGAGTTTGGCGTAGAATTTTTTTCAAAAAACGACTAAAAATGGTCCGTGGGACTGAGGGGGGAGTCCCCCCTTCTAGCCCCCGAGGGAGGCTCGATTCTACCAAGGTAGAGCCATGTCTTGTTTGAGCCCTGCAGTGGGCACCTCTGCAGAGGCAGAGCCGAGTCTCCCTTATGGTGTTATCGTAATGCTAAGGCCCACGATGGGCTCGGGGGGTTTCTCAAAAAATTAGAACAACTAAAGAACGCTTTTTTATTGTATTTTGAGAAATAATGTATACAATGCTTGGAAATTTAAGGGTAAAAGTGACGTAGCTATTCTATGTTCCAAGCGTTGGTGAGGATTTCGCCCTTCTCGTTGGCTAGCTTGTAGGTCCCGGGCTTTAGCACTTGGGCGATGATGTACGATCCTTCCCATGGCAGGGTTAGCTTGTGGCGGCCCTTGTTGCTCTACCTTAGTCTCAGCACTAGGTCACCCACCTTCAGGTCTCGGCTTCAAATGTGCCGGGCTTGTTAGCGTCGTAGGGCTTGCTGGTACTTGGCCGAATGTAGTAGCGTAACGTCTCGGGCTTTCTCTAGTTGGTCGAGGGCGTCTTCGCGGGCAGTGCGGTTGCTTTGCTCGTTGTAGGCCTATAGTCTCGGGGAGCCATACTCCAGGTTAGTGGGGAGGATGGCCTCGGCTCCATAGACCAGGAAGAATGGTGTGAACCCCGTGGATCGGCTCGGGGTGTTCCTCAGGCTCCAGATGACCGACGGGAGTTCGGCAAGCCATTTCTTGCCAAATTTCTTCAACTGGTTGTATATTCTTGGCTTGAGGTCTTGTAGGATCATGCTGTTGGCACACTCTACTTGGCCATTTGTCCTAGGTTGTCCTATGGCTGACCAGGCCACACGGATGTGGTGGTCGTCACAGAATGTCAGGAACTTATGGCCGGTGAATTGTGTCTCGTTGTTAGTGATGATGGTGTTTGAAACCCCGAACCTGTGGATGATATCGGTAAAGAACAGCACCGCTTGCTCGGACTTGATTCGATTGATTGGACGAGCCTCGATCCACTTGGAGAACTTATCGATTGCTACTAGCAGATGGGCTTTGGACGAGTCTGACAGGAACAACGGGAGGTTGCGAATGATGAGCAGGTCATCGTCCATGCCGCCTAGCTGACAAGCCAGGCGGTAATTGGCCAGCCAAAGTTCGGGATTGGTCTCACCGCTATACTTCGTGAGGTTGTGAAAGGTCCTTGTTTGGTTTTGGTAATTGAGTGATAACCTAGGTGGACTAATTGTGTTTATGTGAGATACACAGGTGATTAGTCCACAGGTACATGTGTATGAGCAACATATGCCATGAAGGTGAAAATGGCTTGGAGATGTTGCAAAGCTCACATATGTGATGATGAAGGAGTTCATTGCACATGAGACATGACATTGAGTCATGTGATCAAGGTGGAGAAGATCAAGACAAGACTTGGTTTGATGGACCGGTTGCAAGCGTGAAGGGCAAGTCAAAGGCTTTGGAGTGATAGACCGCGTGGCGGTGAAGCTTGAGCAAGACTTGGTGCCTATGGACGATGGCAATGGTGAAGAGCAAGTGAAGTCAAGATCGATGAACCAATATGATCACGTGATGATATAAAGTGGATCATATCATTGTTGATCATGTTGGTGCATGTGTTGCATCAACATTGAAGGAGATGGAATGGAATGCGCAAGGCAAAGGTATAACCTAGGGCATTTCATTTCACCGGTCATAGGTGTGTAGAGAAGTTTATGACCGGGTTTAGGATAGATGGTTGTACTATCAAGAGGGGCAAACTTGTTTGCATATCGGTCATCTAGTGCCACTCGAGTGATCTAACTTTGCATCGTCGCTAGGATCGAGTGGCGTGGCAAGTTGAGTGGCTAACATCCCTTGGGAAATGATTGTGAAAAGCTAACACACATACACATGGTGGTGTACACTTGGTGGTGTTGGCACATTTACAAAGGAGGTGGTGTTTGCAGGGTTGAGATGGGTTTGGGTCCCTCTCTCCCTTCCGCCGAGCTTGCGAGGCGGGATTTGGTGCTTTTAGGAAAATGGAATGCCTATTTTCTATTGCGCCGGATGCAAATTCTTATGGTTAGCACATTGGAGCAAGGGTGAAGAAGTTAGAAGTGAAAACGAGTTGGTCGCGAAGACGCTGGCGTCGGTCAACTGATCGGACGCTGGGTCTGAAAGCACTGGATGCTAGCAGGGTGTGTACGGTTAGGCTGACGTACGGTGATGTAGAAGCTGGAGTGTGACCGGACGCTAGGTTGCGTCCGATCACGTGCGACCGGACGCGTCCGGTCGAAGAAATACGCCTCAGGGAGCTTACTGGAAACGACCGGACGCTGAGGTTTCTGTGTTCGGTCAGTTGAAGCTGCCGTGTCCAGTCAGGACAAGTGACCGTTGGAATCGGGACACGTGGTCGTCTGTGGGCGACCAGACGCTGAGGTCCAGCGTCCGGTCAACACGACCGGAGCGTCCGGTTGGCCCGATTTTTGCCCAGTGAAGGGGTAACGGCTAGTTTAGCCCTTGGGGCTATAAATAGAAGTGGCCTTCGGCCATGGCTAGTGTGGAGCACCTAAGGGGACTTAGTGTCCATGCTTGTGAGTGCTTGGGAGCCCTCCATCACACATATACTTGATAGTGATCATTCGATGTGTGAGTGAGCGATTCTAGTGCGATTGCATTATGAGGTTGCATCGAGTGGCACTAGGTGATCGAGTTGCAAGCTGGTGGTGCTTGTTACTCTTGGAGGTTGGCACCTCCTAGATGGCTTGGTGGTGGTCTCCATCAAAGCACGCAAGAAGCTTGTGCGGCGCTCCGGAGAAGTGCTTGTGAGGGGCATTGTGCTCGCCCCGCAGGAGCCGTGAAGAGCAACTCTAGTAAAGCGTGTCATTGAGCTACCCTCACTCAAGGGGTAGGCTCTTGCGGCGCCCGATGTGCGGGCTTAGCGGGTGATGCTAATTAGCCGCCGAACCACCAAGTGAGCGGTCGACACAACGGGGACTAGCGTGTTGGCAAACACGTGAACCTCGGGAGAAAAATCATCGTGTCAACCTTGTTCTTCCCATTGGTTTGCATCCCCATTACACAAGCTTGCAATTACTTTTATACATATTAAGCTTGTGTAGTTGCTCTTGTAATTAGATAGCTTGTGTAGCTTGCTAATTACCTTCTTGCTTATGTAGCATAGAAGTAGCTCCCTTGCGTGGCTAATTTGGTTTTAGTAACCTTGTTAGTCACATTGCTTAGTTTGTGTAGCTAAGTATTTGCGCTCCCTAATTAGGCATTGGTTGCCTTGTTATTGAGCATTGCTAGTGAGCTTTGTTAGCTTTGTGCTTTTGCTTACTAGCATGTGTAGGAGCTCTCTTGTTACTTAAAATACTAGTGGCATAGGTTTGTGTAACCTTGCTCCTAGAATTATTTAGGAGAGCTCTAACTAGCCCGGCACCTTTGTTGCATAATTGTTATCTTTGCAAGGTGCTAGTGAACATATATAGTGGGGTATAGTCTTGGCTAGACCGATAGTTTTAATTCTGCATTTGTATCGGTTAGCCGACGCGATTAAATTTTAGAAAAGACTATTCACCCCCCCTCTAGTCGCCATCTCGACCCTTTTAGGTTGGCCGATTGCTGAAACTGGGCCGGGAAATGAGCAGCGCGGATAGCTCTGCTAAAGACTCGAGGGCCAGGCGGCTCAGGAGAAGGACTACGGTCCTCCCCACTGTCGTAGCGACCACCTCGATGCAGATGGTAGCCTCGGGCGGGCCCCTCGTTGTCGTGGTGTCATCGCCTGCTGACCACATCGTGGTCGCTTTGTGCCTCGCATCGATCGCCGAGGCGGTCATGCACTGAGCGGTCCCTGTTGGCCGTCGGTGCCCGAGCGGGCTCGGGATGAACCGAGGCCTCCCTATCCTACCGAGGTAGTGCCGTGGGAAGTTCTGAGGCGCCTCCACACCGTCGAGAGGTGGAACTTTTGGCCTGCTGCACCACAGCGATCTCGAGGAGGTCTCGGAGCTCGCCGCGGGCCTATCGCCCCTCCAAGGTAGAGGGCTCGGGCATCGTTCGGAGCAGCATCACTGCTGCCGTGATGTTCTGGCTAGCACGATGGAAGATAGGGGGTTGATCGTCCCCTTCGTCGTTGTTGATGCGGCGGTGGACGTCGCGGGCCCTCTGCCGGGCCGCTCTACCATCACTGTGACCCCACTGCTCTTGCTCAAGAGTGTCTCGGAGCTGCTGCAGAAGGAGTCAGTCTTGTTTGACCTTGGCCTGAAGCTCACGGAGCTGCTCTAGGTCTAGACATCGAAGTTCCTCGGGGGCAAGGTCCTCATTCCGCGCTGCCCAGGGCTCAACGCATGGAGGTGTGGCGCCGCCTGCCCCTTCGGGGGGCGGGAAGCAAGAACCTACCCCTTCATCCTCATCGCCCGTGCTTGGCATCCCGAGTTCGACATGGAAGCACTCATGAGTAGGGTCGTAAGTGCCTTCGTCATCAGAGTCGGAGTAGTCGAAGCAGTAGTCGCTCGCGGCCAGGAAGCGGCGCATGGCTTTAGGGTCGTGAAGCCCAAAGAAGTCCGCTCCGCTCCGGCCCACACCTCGTCCTCCTCTGAGGAGTCAACGTGGGTGTGGGTCGAGGTAGTGGCGTCGAGGTCAAGGGCAAAACGTTGGTGGCGTCCTGAGGGCTCCACGTGAGCGAAAGCGTAGGCGGAAGCATAGGCGGCGACGGTATTGCCAAACCCGAAGGGGTACGGGGATGGTGCCATCGCCGGGCTTTGCTCTGCCGAAGTCGACTCCTCAGGAGGTGGCAGGGCCGAGCTTGATGACGGGGCGTCGCTGTGCGCCACCGGTGTCTTTCCCTTGCCTAGGCTTAAGCTAGACAGGTCCCCAACCAGGAACTCTGTACCAGCAGCCAGGCATGGGATGCCGGTAGAGCACGGTGTGTCGCCCTGAGCCTACGCGGTGTTGGGGTGGTCCCACCGGCGCCGTGCCTGGCGAGCGCGACGAGAGCGGTGGCCTAGGCGCTGCCTGTGCCTAGGCTGCTGGGGCGTGATGTCGTTATCGGTCGGTGGGGCTCTGGGTGTGAGGAGTACCATATCGTACTCACATCCTAGAGACATGAACTCTAGGCTCCCGAACCAGATCACCGTGCCGAGATGCAGTGGTTGTACAGGGTCTACCATCCGGAACTTGTTGGGATGACGAAGCTGACACGCAGTAGTACCCCTACCTGGTGCGCCAACTGTCGGTGTTTTGGACCAGCGGGCCCTCAATCAACTAGTGAAAATATACTGCATGCCCCTAGTCCCGGATGGTGATGTAAAGAGACATAAGGTTTATACTGGTTCAGGCGATGGATGCCCTACGTCCAGTCTAGGAGATCGATCTTGTATTCCTTGCACCGAGGTGCTTGTAGTAGGGGTTTATAAGCAGGGTGAGAGAGGGAGCTGGTCCCAGGTCTCTGCGTGGAGCGGTGTGGGTTGCTTGAGATGTTGATCTCAGGCAGCGGGGAAGCGTGCGGATCACAGAGTGTTGAGCGTGTGTTCGTCCGAGCGTCTATGTGTGAGTTCATGAACCCGTGAGCTCACGTGCTCGTCTGTCTACCTCTATGTGTCTCGTGAATGTTTGTTTGTGTTTTTCCCTGCCTATCTGTGCGTGTCTAGAAATGGCCCCGGTCTCTCCCTTTTATAGTTGAAGGGAGGACAGGGGTGATACATGTGTTCACTACGCGGCATCCTATGAGCGAAGGTGGAGTTTCCGAGCCCTGTAGCTTGTCACTGTGGCGGCATGGTCGACGGAGCGGTCTTTGTCCTTGATGCACTAGAGCAACGCGCCGGCCACACCCGATCCTGTGCGACATGGGAGCTCCAGTGATAGCTTGACACAGGGCATGGCGGATGTCGTGCCGGTCGCTGTGTGTTGACAGTGTAAAGAGCCGAGGCTCAGTTGGTGCCGAGGTCGAGCCATCGTGGGGGGCTCGGCGGGCACGAATCCCGAGGCTACTGAGACCCTAAAGTGGATTGCCGAGGCTCGGAGGGAGTAGTTGGTCCTGTACACTGATTCCGAGGCTATAGTGACCTGGACTTGACTCCCCACGCTGCGTTGTTCTTGGAGCAGGGGTTAGGTAGCACAGTGCAGTGCGGGCATCAGTTGTGGGCACAGTACCGAGCACAGTGGTTGGTAACCTCTGCCCCGTCCTGTCCGGGACGACATGGTGTTGATGCGACTCCCATTTCGTCAGTCGTTCTGCTGTGTCGAGCCGTCGTCCGGCTGACGTCGCTGGAGTGGTTGGTCGCATTAGTTGGACGTGATGTTCTGTCAGGGAAGTCGGTCGAGGCGGAGGCGACGGGGTTGTTGCCGAGCTGGCCTCGAGCGAGGCGGAGAATCGGCACCTCGTCCGAGGCCTTACGTGCGAGGCCTCGAGCGAGACGGAGAATTGGTTCCCCGTCCGAGGCCTTACGTGTGTGGCCTCGAGCGAGATGAAGAATCGGTAACTCGTCCGAGGCCTTACGTGCGAGGCCTCGAGCGAGGCGGAGAATCAGTAGCCTCGGACAATGTCGGTGAGTGAGCCCTGACTTGATGGCCAGCGGCTACCACCCCACGCGCTCGCCCCTCCGCCGTCGCGTACCCTGCTCGAAGCGCCCCCGTCATGCTGGCCTCTGCGCCTCCGCACGACCTGCTCGATGCGCGCACACGCAGCGCCCACGCCTGCACCGCCGCGCGAGCATGCAGCACCCGCCGCCGCTTCTTCTTGCGAGGATGCGGCAATGGAGAGGCTGCACTCAGCTTGTTTGTGAAAATGTCTAGAAGAAAAGAGAAGGTGAAGTTGGGTGGTAACTCTACCCAATTCTATTCAAAGGTGAGCTTATCTGGTTGTGCAGGTAAACGAACACAATCTCTTGCTGCCCTGGTTGTGTAGAGAAATAGAAACAAACACCAGCTAAGCTGCACCTCTTGAGCCTGCTCTTGGTGGGTCTGCCTCTGCTCAGCCGACCAGGCGCAGCTGGTCCAGGGAAACAAACACGCCCACAGTGTCTCAATGAGATGTCTCCGCACCCAAGCAATAACCAAGTGCTCAATGCCATGATATGGAGGCACATGCTCAAGACGCCACTTGGCTCTTGTGTCACGCCTATGTGTCCAAAGGTGTCGATGAACACTTAGCATCTTACCAGTGTATGAGGCCGTCATGAACCCTTTCCAACCATTAGCCAAGTGTGTTACTTGAGAGTGAAAAGCCAAGTAATATTGATTATACATTTCATTTTAAAAAGAACATTATCCATTGGATTTGATTTTAATCCTTGATGCAAAATAACGTATACGGAGGTTGGGGCGGGGGGCAGGGGAGGGGGTGTGTGAAGCCTACCATAATGCACATCTGCCAACCGTGGGTGAGAATTTAGCCATAGGTCATGTTTTTAAAACTTTTGTCATTAGTTCGATGATATAAGTTGTGTATTTACGTTTTATATGCTTCCCCATTTTTGTCAAATTGTCATGAGGAATGTCTATGCACATGTTTGGTTGATATAATAACTATGATATTTCGTTATTACTCTATAATATATAAAAGCATTATGATATTGTTTACACCAGAATTTGAAAGAAGGATTGTAGGAACTCGAAAGCTCCCAAGATCATGTCATCAAGAAATCGATTGCATAAAGGTCGGTATCAGTTGATTTGAATGCATCACTAGAATCAGCTCTCTTAGGATAGCGCCAGCAGATAACTGTAATAGCTACAATCGGCACCAGGAAAAATATGTTGGACTCTACAAAAAGAGAAAGATTATGGTCTAAGTTATCTTAAATTAGGAATATTTTCTCTTAGGCCAAAAATTATAATGAGTCATGCTTAAGTAGGATTCATACGTAGGTTCCGGGTATAAATATTGGACCCCGGCTATTATAAAGAACACACAATCAATCAAATATAAGTTACTTACTTTTTCAGCTCCTGCCACCCCTTAGGAGTAGGAGTAGAGTAGATCTCGGCGAGTTCTTCAGCGAGCAGGGCTGCATCGGTCTAGCCGATCTTTGGCTTGTCTATAAGTACAGTCATGGCTTATACTTCTGTTCGTACGGTTGCATCGATCCGGTCGACCTCCACTGCGACTCTGGTATAAGCTAGTTATCGACTCTTGTCTAGTTCAAATATGGTTGCATCGATCCGGTCGACCTCCACTGCTCGATCTAGATTAAGGTCAAGTTATCAGCTCTATCTAAGGGTGGCGTCCTTCGGGTAGATTCATTAAGTTACCGATCTTGTTGATGTCTCTCATTGTTATCAGCTTACAGCAATATCAATCCACCCGGTCGAGATCGAATTAGATCGGCCTTATATCCTTTCAGTTCGTTGTTCACTTTATTACAACACGATATTTCTTTACTCTAAACGACGGGTTATGCTCCATCGGCTATTTTTACTTCGATCTCGATCGTGCATAGTATGCGGTTGAGACATGAATAATCTTAAAGAGGTTTCCTGGCTAGTTGAATCTGGTTTATAGTTCACCATTATGGTTGTAACGATACAGTCGATCCCCACTGATAGCACTGTAGATTGAGGGATGCTAGTTAGTAGATCTGTTGCTAGTTAGGCATCACCTTAGCTGTTTGCTATGTTTGCATCGGCTAAATAGCCAATCATTTGTGCGTTAACGTCTACGGTGTGCGTCCATGATTCTGTTAAGCGTGAATAGATCTATGTGCTTTGACGGCTTGATTCGTCGTCTTTTTCACGGCTGCATCGATCCGTTCGAACTCCACTGTTAGGGATAGCGGGTTGAGTCTAAGGAGTCAACGGGTTTGTTCGCGTGAAATAGTCGATTGTTCACACGCTATAGTCCTTTTCACCTGAATCGATTATTTTAGCCGATTCATCCGAGCCATCACGTATAGCATGTCTTTCGGAAAGCCTATCGAAGTACGGATATATTTGTGAATTCTTCGGTTTTAGTTTGTTACTATCATCATAGCTGCCATCGATCCGGTCGAACCTCACTGTTGGTGGTAACGGATTAGATTCAGAGCGTTTGTAGATCTGTTTGTATCAGATAGTTGATTCATTCGTGTGCTATATCTTTTTCTGATTAGATTCATCGGCTTAACGGTTTACACTAGCAATATCTGTCTAGCTGATGATCTTATTTACATATACGTGTATTATACCTGTCAATATGAAATTAATTGCTACTCATAAACTTTACGGTCTGTAACAACCAATTTCTGTGCGGATCGGTAATTTAGTCGCCTTTTGCATCTGGCTGCTCCCGAAGTGGCACACTTGGAACTGTCTGGGCACAGATCGACATGTTCCACCTTAAATTACTGATAAACTTTCTCTCCTTGTCAATTGCAGGGTCAAATTGACTAGCACGTCTCGGGAGGAGTACGCAGGACGTTCGGCTGGTAGGTAGAATAGTGAATTTTAGATTATTTCGAATGGTTGAATAGTATTATGTAAGAGAAAATAAACTAAAACAAGTTGAAACAAGCAGGAAGTAGTACCTGTTAGTTTACTATCTAGGAAACACTGCTGGGTACTATGAACGTTACTAGGCATTTGATTTTAGACGTTCCTGGCCACTGATGAGACCGAACAGGCCTCCGGTGCTGCAGCAAAGATCAAACGCGGCTACAGTGTACAAGATTTTACAACTTTTACTATCTAGGAAACACTGCTGGGTACTATGAACGTTACTAGGCATTTGATTTTAGACGTTCCTGGCCACTGATGAGACCGAACAGGCCTCCGGTGCTGCATCAAAGATCAAACGCGGCTACAGTGTACAAGATTTTACAACTTCAACCGACTCCAATTCAAAGTGTTGCCATTGGAGCGAAAAACAGATCGTTCTATTCGTTCTATTTATAAATCGTATTTTTTAACTAATAAATAATATTTTTTTTTTATAATAAATTAGTCACGGTAGTCTCAGCCAGCGAGCGAGCGTGAGAGACCTGAAAAACGACCAGTGAGCTGATCTGGCGAGACAAGACCGCCGTCCGTCCGTTCAACGGTGAGGGACGTACACCACTGACCAGCAGACAGACACTGTGGTCCTACCTGAACTTTCGTCGGGCCCACGGTCGCGCCCTTGACCTCGATTGGCCGATGGCGCGTCCTATCTGCTACGGGTAGAAAGGCACTCGTACCCGCAGCAGAACGCCTCTCATTTTTCTTTAATTTTCAAGCACCAAACCGCGATTGCTCGGAGGCAGCAGAGGAGGGCCGCCACGCCATTACCAATTCCCCCCCTTCCCCTCCCCTCCTCTTCTCCCTTAGCACTCACAGAGAAGAGAGGGAGAGACGAGCCACCGAGGAGACGACAAGCTCGCCGTTCACTAGCTGGCCGCATTCCTCCCCCGTCTATCGCCGCGTGCGTCTCCCGCATTGGCCGCCTAGCTAGCTCCCACGAGCGCGCCTACCTCTCGCCGGCGCAGGTAATTAATGAATGCTGCTTCTTCGTTTCCTTCTCTGCTGATAAGCCTCGCGCGGATGCTAGTAGTAGTGGTTGGTGAGCATTGAAAAGAAAAATCATGGCTTTGGCTGGGTTCATCTGGTCTTCCTCCCTCCGGCGGTCCGGCCTCCCCCATGTGAGGCGCATAGATAAAACGATTAATTTTTTAGGAAGCGGCCAGAGGAGTGGCGGGGACCATGGTCCGTCGCGGCAGCACCGCAGGGCTCCAGCGCGGTCCGCGGCGGCGGCGGCGTCGACCCGATATAATGCTCTCGCGGAAATTAGCTAGCCGTCCGGCCCGGTGGTCAAAAAGTAGTGGTAATGCCGGTGCATGTGCGTGCGAGCAGGAAGGAGCCTATCGCGCAATTTGTCCTTGCTGTTGCGCGGCCCGTGTGGTCTCTCGCCGGATCGCCGTCCACTCCCGTCCAGCGCCCGCTGGCACGTTGCTTTCGGCCGCGGGGGCACCTACCGCACGCGTCCGAAACTTGCCGTTTTCCCCCGGCCGCGGGGGAGCGTCGCTTTCGGGGTGGGCAATGCCATTGCTGCTTGGTCCCGGAGGAGGGGAGGGTTGCCGGTGAGACTGGTATAAACGAAAGGGGGAGGCTTTGACGCCACTGCTCTTGGCTCGGGAAGGGTGCAGGGGGAGGAGAGGAGCGCCAGCCATGGGGGCTGCGGGCGAGGAGATGGCGGCGGAAGCCAAGGAGGAGAGGATAATGGTGTCCGTCCGCCTCAGGCCGCTCAACGGTAGGGAAGCCGGGGACAGCTCCGACTGGGAGTGCATCAGCCCCACCACCATCATGTTCCGCAGCACCGTCCCCGAGCGCGCCATGTTCCCCACCGCCTACACCTACGGTGAGTAGCAGCAGCAGAGCTCGGTTCATTTTTTTGTTGCAAATTCAGGATACCTTAACTTACCAGTTGCAGTGGTGTTAACTAAATTGTTGGTGTTTTTTTTGGAACAAAAAGGAGGAGTTGGTGTTCTCGAGACATTTTACTGGCAGTTGTTTGCTCACATTGTGCTTGTTTCTTGTCCCCATCAGATAGGGTGTTTAGCCCCAGTTGCTCTACACGGCAAGTCTATGAGGAAGGAGCAAAAGAAGTTGCTCTTTCAGTTGTCAGCGGAATTAACTGTATGCACAAGAGAAACAGCTATGTTCTGCCACTTCCATTTTCGGTGATGAACTGATGTGAGCTAACACATGTTTTGGCATGCATTTCTTCTTCTTGGCAGCAAGCATATTTGCCTATGGGCAAACAAGCAGCGGAAAGACTTACACAATGACGGGAATAACAGAGTATAGTATGTTTGACATCTATGACTACATAGATAAGGTATCTGCATGTTTTTCACTTCTATCTTTTCTGGAACACCATTGTGTCTTGACTAGTCTTTATTTGCATTTGAACCCCTTCTTCATGCTGCAGCATCCTGAAAGAGAGTTCATTTTGAAATTTTCGGCCATAGAGATATACAATGAAGCTGTGAGGGACCTTCTAAGCCATGACCCAACACCTCTTAGACTACTTGATGATCCAGAGGTACTCTATTCTTCTTTACTTGAACTCACCATAATTTGTTCTAGATTTTCATCCTCCTATCTACAATACTATTCATGCTGTTATGTCAAATAGAAAGGGACTACCGTAGAAAGACTCACTGAGGAAACTTTGAGGGATTATGGTCATCTTAGGGATCTTCTTGCTGTATGTGAAGGTGCGGAACTGAACTTGCTGCAAACGAAAGAGGTGCCTGTGTTTTCCCCACATTATCTGATTCAATTGTTTTCATGCTCCAGCTCAAAGGCAGATTGGAGAAACTGCTTTGAATGAAACAAGTTCCAGATCCCATCAAATACTCAGATTGGTTAGTGTCCCTTTAATATTGTATGCTCCACATTATTCTTTTAATAAAAGTTTTTTGATCTATCTCTTAATTTCAGACAATTGAAAGTTCTGCTAGGCAGTTTTTAGGAAGAGGAAATTCAAGCACCCTTGTCTCTTGTGTGGTATGAAAATATCATTCTACATTTATAATTCTTTCGTGTGGAAAGTTCTCTGCCATATATTCTTCGTGTGGACAGAACTTTGTTGATCTAGCCGGAAGTGAGCGTGCATCACAGACAGCTTCGGCTGGTATGAGGCTAAAAGAAGGCAGCCATATTAACAGAAGTCTGCTTACACTGGGAAAGGTCGTCCGTCTACTCAGGTTTGTTTCCTCTAGTAAGAACTTGTAACTACAGTGAGTTGCATACACTCTTTTTAAAAAAAGAATTTCTGCTCTAGTTCTTTTTGGCAGTTTGCATTTTGCATATATCCTTTCCACTTGCATTTTAGATAAAATGTTGCTTATCATTCGCAAAAAAAGAAGAAGATAAAATCTTGCTTATTACTTGACCCTTTTCATTTGTCGTGCTGCAGCAAAGGAAGAAATGGCCATATCCCTTACAGAGATTCAAAACTGACCCGTATATTACAGTCCTCTCTTGGTGGCAATGCTAGAACAGCCATTATCTGCACAATGAGCCCTGCTCACACTCATATGGAGCAATCCAGGAACACCCTTCTGTTTGCGACCTGTGCAAAGGAGGTTGTTACAAATGCACAGGTTAATGTAGTGATGTCTGACAAAGCACTTGTGAAGCATCTTCAGAGAGAACTTGCAAGATTAGAAAATGAACTGAAATTCTCTGTCTCAACTGTTTGCACTACTCACACTGAGGCTTTGAGAGAGAAGGATGCGCAGATTAAGAAGGTACATTCCCTCGTTTCTAAGATTCTGTAGTCCTCAGAACACTGTTAGTTGCGCCACCTGTCTTTATGCACTGTGCACTCGTCTATCCTTTTTCAGCTTGAAAAGCAGCTTAAGGAATTGATGGAGGAAAGGGATACAGTTCAGTCTCAACTTAACTGTTTGCTAAAAGGTGATGGTGATGACCATGACAATGAGCACACTGCAAAGCGATGGGTATTTGTTCTCTTATACTTACTTCCCTTTAGAATCACTGTATTGCAACATCTAACAAATTGACCTACTCCTGATAGGATGAGCATAGTCAGTCATCAGAGTCCCTTGCACGAAATGTATCGGAAGAGGCGCTTTCAGTTGCAGATGCTTATGGGGTTGCTCATCAAGATCAAGATTATGCATCGTTTAATGGATCATATGTCTACAGTAGCATTCATAATGACTCAGCATTCCTCGGTGAAACAAGGGAGCTTCCTCGGCAAACATGGGATCAAAAGGTGATTTCACCTTGGCACCCTCCCAGCAACCACGGCTCTGATGGCATAGAACCATACCATATTAAGGAATCACCTTCAAGAACTACCTCTGAAGTTTCTGAAGAGCACTGCAGGGAAGTCCAGTGCATAGAGATACATGAGCATGTAAGAAGCAGAAGCCACGAATTCAATCAATTACTCCCAGAAGACACCAAGAGCCAAACACCTGATGTAGAGGTGATCTCCAAAGATGCAGTCCCGCAACCTGATGAACACCAAGGGCTCAAAAGCATAACGAAGAAAATAGAAGATCATGTCAGATCATATTCCAGCAAAGATGAGCAACAAGCTGAAAATATAAGAAAGATAGAGGAAGATTCGGCCAAAATGTATCAATGTGAATCTGATAGAATTACAGAAAATGTTGTTAAACTATATACATGCTATGCTAACCATTCTTTTGACATTGGCAAAACCCCTCATGAATGTTTGAGCCTCAAGAGGTGCATAATGAGCTCTAAGGATCGTGCACTGGCTAGAAGTAAAAGCTGCAGGGCTACCTTCATGGTGATTCCCAATAGTTGGTTTGATGATTTTGAGAATACTAGCACGACACCACCTGATGAAATCTTTAGGTATGCTCCCAGAAGGCTTGATAAGGTCAGGAGAAGCCTGTATGACGACAATGGTGATTGCCAAAATGAGGACTTCAAAACCTCCCCGTGGATTCCTGAAAAAAATTATTACCAAAATGAGGACTGTTTACCTGACTGCTCCACGGTTTCCTGTGAAGTAGCATCTGATGAAGTTTTCAATGACATGAGCACCAGTGATGAAGTAGCTAAGGAAATGAGCACCAGCGAAACTCCTGTCAATGACATTAGTTGTGTCACAGAGGTGAAAGAGAATACAGAAGATCACCATGAAGATCTACTTGAAGAGTTACAGGCACAAGTAATCATGGTAAGAGTGGATTCTTCATAGATTTTCCTTCCATTCATGATACCTCCAGGATCACTAACAGTTTTGGTTAAAATGTACTACAAACTAGGCATTGGCATCCTGCTGTTTACTCTGCTACGTTTCTTGCTATGCATGCCTACAATGGAAACATGAGAACTAGAATTGACTGACCAGCTCAAAGATTGTGATTTGTAGATTTATTTATTTATTTATTTATTATTATTATTTTTTTGCCTAACATATTGATTGGTTTGTCTTACAAAGCTGATTTTTCATAACTTCATTTATTTAATTCAAGCAGCAGGCCAATAGAGATGAGAAGACATCCACAAAAACTGTCAGACACGTTGGTGTAGATTCAGCACTGAGCCCCTTTGAATCTCCTTCTCATCCGACAGTTGATTTTGAGAAAAAACAGCAACAAATTATCGAGTTGTGGCACGAATGCAACGTGTCCATCGTGCACAGAACTTACTTTTTCCTCCTCTTCAAGGGAGATCCAGCAGATAACATATACATGGAAGTGGAGTACAGGAGACTGTCTTTCATTAAGAGTTCATTCAGTGCACAACCTGCAGCAGAAGGGGAACTTAATCCTGCTATCGCATCAAGGTACATACTTTCTTGTATATTACAATTATCAAATCAACCCTTAGCTTTTTTGCATAGCATTTAAACCCTATAATATGTGGCGGATACTTGAACTTACAGCTTGAAGAATCTTCGCCGAGAAAGGGACATGCTCTACAAGCAGATGCTGAAGAAGCTCTCCAACGGGGAGAAAGAGAGCATTTACAGCAAATGGGGAATCGATCTGAGTACCAAACAACGAAGGTTACAGCTCTCCCGCCTCATATGGACACAGACTGACATGGAGCATGTCAGGGAGAGCGTGTCCCTTGTCGCGAGGCTGATCGACCTTCTAGAGCCTGGGCAGGCCCTCAAGGAGATGTTTGGGATGAATTTCACACTAGTCCCACAAGCTGATCGGAGATCGTTCGGCCTGGTAGGTTCTTACACCATGAAGTAGTGTCATGACAGAGATGGGTACAGCGACAATGACATGACTTGACACATGGTGGTGGTAACGTAGTGCAGGAGTTTGACTTGATTGGAGAGGAATTGCTCCCCATGGTTGATTGATTTCACTGATGTCCTCACCTGTTTTTATGTTTGTCCTTGTGTGTGCGTGCGTGTGGTAGATATTTTTTTTTTCATGTGTAGTTTCACAGAAGTGGATAAAAAACATCACCTGTTCTGACTCTGTATTTGATTAGTGTTTGTAACATGTTTGCTAATGTGGATATTGGGAAGGCTTCGTTTAATGCATCCCAGAATTATGAACACTGAATCGATTCTAATGACTCACTAGGGAAGAAAAAAAAAAACTGGGCGCAGCTTTGCTGCACCTATTGTGAGTCAGATCTCCAAACAAGCGGCTTGCTCATTCTTGAGATTGAACAAGCTTCCTGGTGTTTGATCTGGCCACAGGTGCAGGCACTTCTTGCCGTATGTCTCCTAGGTTCAGTTGGCGTTTATGAATTTTGTGGACGAACGGTAGTTTGTCCTCTTTCACCTTTTTCAGGAATTTAATGATCTCTTCGAATTCAGAATAAATTATTAAGCATCTCAATGGCACATCCCAGTTAAGAATTCGTTGTTCCATGATATCTGGACTAAGCAAAGGTGCGACCAGCATTTAATCATTGGTGTGTGCACAGTATGAATTGAGAATTGAGACTTAGGACAAGAACCAGAGAATGAGGCGTTGCTGCTTATTTTGATCTGGCAAAGCTGCGCTGGCCACAGGAACTGCTCACATACGAGTCGTGAAGTCATTAGTGCATCCTGTGTAACGACTATAAATATCCATGTAGCCCGAGGCACGGCGGCCTGACATGAAGCCCACAATTTTGGTCCGACCAAAGCACAGCACGGCCCGATGGTCAGCAGGCCCAGGCTAGCCCGGTCCGGCCGATAGCTAAACGATTGGGTCGGCCTTGATGCAAGAGTTCGAAGGAAAGGGACGGGTTGTTTTCTATTTAAGCAGAAAACTTTTAGATCCAGAAATAAGATATTCTCCTATTAAAAAGTTATGCTTATACTTATATTTCTCTTGCACTAAATTACGACATTATTTATTATCAGCTGAGTGTACAGTTGTGTCTAAAGCCGTTGTGATCAAACATATGTTGTCAATGCCGATATTAAATGGAAAAAATAAGAAAGTGGATTCTTGCGTTATCGAAATTTGACTTGAGGTATGAATCAGCTAAAGCAGTCAAAGGGCAAGTGATGGCCGATTTTATTACTCAACACCATAAACCAAGCATCGACTATGTGGAAGCTATGCCTTGGACATTGTTCTTTGATGGATTATCGTGCAAGCAAGGTAGTGGCATTGGTATTGTTATTATTTCGTCTCGGGGGACAAGTTTTGAGTTTGCCTTTCAAACCAAACCAATGACCACCAATAATTAAGCATAATATAAAGCTATTCTTAAGGGACTTCAACTTATTTAGGAAGTAAAGGCCGAGTCAATTGAAATATTTGTAGATTCACAATTAGTTATTAATCAGTTGATCGGTCTGAATGAATGTAGAGATGATATTCTAAAGGGATACCATGATGAATGTCGAAAGTTACTTGAGGAGTTTTCTCTTACTTCTCTTCAGCATATTCTAAGAGCACAGAATCAAGAGGTCAATCGGTTAGCTCAGAATATGTCAGGCTATTGAGTGTTTCAAAAAATCTTAAATAGTGAGACCTTAGCTAATGATTGGAGAGTTGAAATAGGCGATTACCTCAAGAATTCATCATAAAAGGTTACAAAAAAATTGAGATATAAATCGACTAAGTATGTTTTGTTAGATGATCAGTTGTATTACAAAACAGTCGATGGAGTTTTGCTTAAATGTTTTAGTCAAGAAGAGGCAAGAGTATTGATGGGAGAAGTGCATGAAGAAATATGCGAAGCTCATCAATCGGCTTATAAAATGAAATGGGTTATTCACAGGTCTGGATATTTCTGGCTAACAACATTAGAAGATTGTTTTGAATATTACAAAGGGTGTTAGGATTACCAGCGTTTTGGTAATGTTCAGAAATCGTCTGCATCAGCTATGAACCCAATAATTAAGCCACTCCGAAGCTGAGGAATTGATTTAATTGGCCAGATTTTTCCACCTTCAAGTAGAGGGTGCAAATTTATATTGGTAGCAACAGATTATTTTACCAAGTGGGTTGAGACGATTCATTTGAAAATAGTAACTTCAAAGAATATGGTTGATTTTATCAGGGAGTATATTGTTTATCGTTTTGGGATTCCTCAAACCAATACTACTGATCAAGGGACAATGTTCATATCCGAAGAATTCAGAGATTTTACTGCCAGTATGGGAATTAAATTACTAAATTCTTCTTCTTATTATGCTCAAGCTATGGCCAGACAGAGGCATCCAATCAAATTTTGTTTAAGTTAATTAAGAAGAAAATTGAAGAGCAACCAAGGAAGTGGTATCTGACAATTAATGAAGCATTGTGGGCATATAGGATGGCTTGCCATGGATCGATTAAATCATCACCTTATGAGTTAGTATATGGGCATAATATAGTTCTTCCTTGGGAGATTCAGACTGGATCAAGACGTGTTACATTGCAAAATGATTTGACAGTCGAAGTCTATAAAAATCTTATGATGGATGATTTGGAGGACTTATGTTGTCATCGGCTGCGCGCTCTTTAAAATATTGAGGCCAATAAATTAAGGGTTGCAAGACATTATAATAAAAAGGTCAAGAACAAACAATTTTATGAAGGAGAGTTAGTTTAGAAAGTAAGATTACTGATTGGGTCTTGGCAAATGGTCGCCTAATTGGGAAGGTCTTTATTGGATTAAACGTTGTGCGTTTGGCAATGCTTATATTTTAGAAACGCTAGAAGGAGAAGAGGAGTTTGATAGAGCAATCAATGGAAATTTTCTGAAGAAGTATTATCCTAGTGTTTGGATTAATACTTGATAGCTGATTTGTTTAGTTATCGGCTCTAATATCCGGTACCAGGAGGGTATCGCCTTTAGTTTTAAAAAAATAAACCGAAGGGGTAAAAGCCGATATGATATGTATCGCCTGTAGAGCAAAAACACACACAAGGACAATCATGATTCATATTATGGCAGTTTTAGAGATGAGTTCATAAGGAAAAGGCAAAAAAGTTATTCATTCATTGTTTGCTCCTAGTACAAACTAATCGGACACCTTTTTCACAACATCTTGGGCTGGTATGATATCTACAATGGCCATTGCATCGTCGTCGAAGTCCTCAATCAACACCTTGTGCATGTAGGGATCATTGGCCATTGGGAAGCCCGGCTCTATGGTGCGGAGGTCGTGCCTGGTCTGGACTTGCGCCGCGGCCAGAGCCACCGTTGCGTCGTGATGAACGCCATGGAGGGCAATCTCCTGGCGCGTGCCAGGATGTCGTGCAGACGGTTGATGAGCAGAGGGCCCCGGGCGTTGATGGCTGTCGTAGCTGTGTTCGCCGCCAGTTGGAGGTTTTCCAACTGTACCGTCAAAGCTAGCAATCAAAGAGGTAAGAAGATTGTCAAAAAAGGGCAGTGAAGATAAGAATGAGGATTTTTTTGGAATTAGGCTTACCTACCACCATGGCGTCGGACTTGGCCAACCTCGCCCGAGCGGCGTTGGCTTCCTCTTCTACGGTGAGGAGGGTGGCCTGGGAGGCCTCGAGACGGATCACAAGCTGACCATTTTCTTGAGTTGTCTCGGAATAAAGGTCCTTGGTAGCCCTCCACTCCTAAAGGAAGCGTCGGGCGTCATCGCCGGTGTACGAGTCGAAGGCAGGTGCAGCATTGGAGGGCCCATCGGCCATGGGAGGAAGAGGTTGGAGTATGTCATTCAGGACAAACCTATAAACAAGTTAGAAGATGATTCGTTGTCATGAATAGAAGGCGTTTGATCTTACCTCATGCGGCGGAGGCGCTGACTCATCGACATGTTCTCCTCTAGGACCTCCTCCACTGCGCGCTTGTCATGGTTGTCTTCCCCAGCCATGGGTTTTGGTTTGGATCTTAAGAGGGGAAGAAGAAACTGCTATAGGGTTCTTGAAGGTAGAAAGACGTGAGAGAATGAGAAATAGTTTCAGATACAGATGTGTTTGAGGCTGAGGTCCGTGGCTGGTATTTATAGTCACAGAGGCAAGATGGTAGATATCTTAGAACATGTGAAAGCAACCACAATTAATGGAAGGGGAAGCGCCGCTTCGCTAATAATGAGGGGGAATGAGGCGTTGATGATTGAGAAGGAATTTGAAGGGTTTTTGCAATAAAGGACGTTTTTAGATTCAGTTAAGTCAAAGTAAGTCAGAATCGGGAATCAACTGATTTAGATCGGCTATTCTAGCCAAACCAAGAAGTACCATTGGTTGTTGGTCACATCTCTTGTTTCTTCTGTTTGATGGCATTAGGGATCTGAGTCAAGTTAGACTCATGACAGTCAATGGCGGCTTTCACACTTTCTAGTTCCTATTCGAGCTCAGTGAAGCAACCTGATTTCCGTAAAGGGAAATCCACAGAGTCGAAGTGTATTATGACTGTTGTAGATCATATTACCCAAATTCCAGTCGAATACCACATCCATGCAACGATAATATCAGAGTACAAATAGTGTAGAATTACATAAATTATTACATCGCCGTATTGGCGGAATCAAAAGTAGCATTCATTCAGAACAGCTTAAAGATAAGATCGCCAAACTCGAGCGTAGGAACAAACCCCTCAACCGTCAAACTCCTCGGAGCTATACTCCTCAATAGAACCTATGTGCCAAAATTTATCAGTACGATATGTACTGGCCACTCCCACCCTATGAGCTATGCTTTTGTGGAAATTGGATGCAAGTTGGATATAATCAAAAGGAACCTATAAGGCTGGGGTTTCCTATGTATTAGCATATCAACATATAATAGTATAGTCAAGTTTTAACACTATTCCCACACACATTCCACCCAATTCCCGTCCAGAGCCAGGTTTTGATCCTAGGATCGTTACACCACCATCTCCATATCATCACCATACCATCACTCAGTCGATAGGCCAACTCCCTCTTAGCACTGTCTCATTGCTTGTAGCCCCTTGCTACGATGGACACTCTCTCACGAAGGAAGAAGAGAAGGACTCATCTCGCTATCTAGTTTAAGCGAAACCCAGGAAAGGTCCATAGCCAATAAGTCAGCACATGTATCGATCGATCAACCATACACTCTGCAGAGGTTTTACATAACCACAAGATCTGCCATCTTCGTTGACCGTCGTCAACTGGGCTGATTCCGGCCACTTGCTAGCCTAGGATAATGCCACTCTACCATTCAGCCCTGGTACACCCCAAGTCTAGTCTAGGGTGGCTGAAACTGTGAGTCATGAGCTGGGTCCACAAGGTCTCCATGAAGTCTCGGAAGGGTGTGGGGGAAATCCTCCACGCCCCGTACCTCCTTGCACTGTCCGCTATCAACCTAGCAGTAGTGGCAATATCCTACCAAGTAGTCTGGCCGTCCCGCACCATATAGGGCGAGTGGTACGTAAGGCTTCCCGGTGAATCTGAGTACTAGTAAGTCATTAGGGATGACCAAGCCAGAATGTCTTCATCAGGGTTTCCATTTATCGTGCCACCACAGCACCTCCACCCTGGGCTCCTCCCATCACAAGTTCACACCTAGGGCCACCTCTTATACCATTTACCCACCACAGGTATCCATTCCAGGGGTGCCCAGGTAGCACCCCACGGCAAGACTTGCCCCAAGCTCATCATATACTCCAACTTGGTCGACACAACCCTCACCCTCCACACACCCAGGTCACACACGCAGCACTCTCCCAATAGTTCAGGTAACTCCAGTTTCCACCACGCATCAATATGATATATATAAGCATAGTAGAAATAATAAGCAGTGAAATATAGCAGCAAGTGTGTGACTTAGCCTAACAGCAGGGTGAGCAGGGGTAAGGTCGTGTCAAGGTAGAGGCCATCAAGTAAGCATACTACCATGCAAGTCCTATCATAGTGTGATTATAACCATAAAGTAAAGCAGTAGCATCTCTATATTAGCCATGCGTAATAGGTGCTACGAGATTGGGTGGGATGTGGCACCTTTAGTGAAGTCATCTCCGTACTCCTCACGGTACTCTCGGTCCTCGTCCGTCTGGTTCTCCTCCGAGTCTATAAACGATCGCATTATAGTCGCGTTAGCGACGTCTATAGAATAACACAAAAAACAATGAGAATGCAAATAGGGCCAAATGCACTCAAACTTGGGTTTATTGCATAGAGCTTGATTTCATATGAATTTTGGTCTTGGTCTTGTATTTTTCTGAGTTCGTATGAATTAGTTACGAATTTTCGAAGTTTCAATCATTTCTGAAAATGGGGAAAAGGCTGAATTAATATCGTGCTGACACGTGTCACGCTCCTGTTGGTCTGCATGGTATGCTGACATCAGTATGACATCAGCATAACGTCATCGTCTCGGTTCTGGTACTGACAGGTGGGGTCCCGCATGATGTCAGCATGATGTCACTCAATGACAAGTGGGTCCAGCGGCTCTGTGTTGCTGACTTATGGGCCCGGTCAATGGTCAGCGTTGACTAGTCAATGGCCAATACAGGCCAGGCCTCGACTGGGCTGGTTGGGCCTAGATATGGGCTGAACTTTGGCCTACCACATGGCGCGCGCTGGTGCGGCCACATCGCCTTACTGGGCCACTAATGGGCCATTATCCACGGGCGTAGGTGTGGCGCGGTTCATGGTGAACCCGCCTGCGTTGGTCCATAGACCTCAGAGGCGGTCTATGAAGGACTTGGTCCACTTACTCCTTCCCAGGGTTCGGTTCACGTGCACGACGTGGTCGTGGTCGGAGCTCGGTGGAGCTGCTCAGGTCATGGTCGACGTGGTCGTGGTCGGAGCTCGGCGGAGCTGCTCAGGTCATGGTCGGCATGGTCATGGTCGAAGCTCGACGGGGCTGCTCGGGACGTGGTCGATGTGGTCGTGGTCGACGAGGGGAAAATCCCCTCCTCTTCCCCGATGGGGCTCCCGCCGGCGGTGGGGTCACCGGCGAGTTTCTTGGGTGGTGCTGGTGCACGATTAAGGTAGCCAAAATCATCGCCAAGCCTCGACAAGTGTAGCAGTGGGGTCAAGGTGGCGGCTAGGGCTTCCTAGGGCTCTAGCCATGGTGAATGGCGGCGTGGGTTCGTCGGCGTGCATGGACAGGGCTGCGGCGGTAGCGAGAGCCCAGTTGGAGGAGCATGTGAGCTCCACGGTGCTTCTACGACCATGGTGGGCATGTTGAAGGAGCTCCTGGTGCTCCCAGTGGCTCCGACCATGGTGGTGGGGGCAAAACAGAGGTGGTGGCGCTCCGACGAGGTGCGGTGCGGCAACGCAGGGCTCCGGTGGGCTTCTTCCTCGACTAAGGTGAGCGTGGTGTGTCTCTTGTCATGGCAGAACCAGTTGGGCGTCAATGTTGCCTTTACCGCAACGTAGAAGACATGGTGGTCTCGCCATGGTTGTGCTCTCCTCCATGGTGAGCGTGCTTGTGCATGTGCGCTCCTGCTTCGATGTACTACGTCATGGCTGGGGTCCTCCTTTTGGCTGATGGCAGCACGCACGGCGTGTCCTAGGTCTCAGCAAGCATGGCCATGGCGGTCTCCCTAGCTAACCAGTTGGGCTAGGCTAGAGCTCGAAGCTTTAGCAAGGTTTCGATCATGGCGGTGCATGTTCCATTTGGCTAGGGAGATGGTCTCAGCAAGATGGCTCACCGTAGGGTTCGTGGTAGTAGGATGGTGGTGCGGTGGCGAGGTGAGGCCGTGATGAGGCGATGCAGTGCCGTGCCGAGCAGCTACATCGCTGTAGCTGATTGGGGCGACGCTCCTGGCTCCAGCGAGGTCCTCCCCGCAGTGGCTTCCTTCTCCACCTTGCTTCTCCCTCCTCCCTCTCTCTCGTCTTGATGTTGTGTGGTGCTATGCCACCAGCGGTGGCGGTGAACGGGCTGAGGGTTAGGGCTCACAAACGTTGGCTTTTATAGCCGAGCTCTAAGGGCTCCAATGGCGGACGACGATCGAGCGGTGGTGATGCGTGCGGCGCATCTGACGGCTCGCGTGCGGTAGCGTAAGCGCGGCGTAAGGGGGAACAAGGTCATGCGATGTGCGTGACCCTGGGCCCGCGCCTGCTCCACGGTCGGCTCCCGGTCGTGCGGGGAGAATGCATGGGCGAGGGGAAGAAGACGCTACTATGCTGACAAGCGGGGTCGGGTCGTCAGGCGCTTGGCGTGATGTGGCTGCGTGCGGCGCGTGATGGCTGACAAGAGGGCCTGGCTTGTCAGCGGCTGTGCGCGTGCGGGCGGCGATGCTGGGCTAGCTTCATGGGCCGCGTGAACGAGTGGGAGGGTAGGTGGCTGGTTAACTGGGCTGGTCGAGGCAGGCTGGGCTGAGCTGCTGCCTCCCTCTTCTTTCCTTTCTCTTTTATTTGTTGCCAATTTGGTTAGGGTTTATCATAAATATTAAGTAAGTTAGTTAAACATCACATAAGGCAAAATAATTCAAATCACAAGAGGGTCTAAGGATGCATGCATGATTTATTTATTTAGGAATTTAATTACACATGTGGCATAAAACCAAACTATGCTTATGATTTTAACCTAGTTGGGTCACATCCAATCCAAAACTAGGGTTTGGCTTCTACATGTGTCACTCAACATCACATAGGGCTAAAACAAAAATTTTGTAGTTATGATTTTTGGTGTGTGGATTTTTGGGTTGTTACACTCAGCACGTCTAATTCTCAGCTGAGTCAATTCTGGTTCAATTTTGAGAGAAGAATTCTTTAGATTGTTGATCAATTGTGCTAATTGTTTGGCTTCTAGGTTGTTAGAGTTCTTCTAGGCCATCTAAGCTTCATGGTCAGTTGGGTTTCTTTGAGCCTTTTTCATCTTGGGAGCTTGATCTTTGATGTTGGACAGAGGTATCAAGGCTTCAGTAAGATTTGGGGGCAGATCATTCTTAATGGCTAAGAAGATTCTTCTCATTAGATCTGCATCCTAGACCAAATCGGCTATGTTCCTCTCGAGCATTGACAACATGTCTTTTAGCCGATTTTTGGTTTCATCTGATAAGATTTCTTGAGAAGAAATGGTTGATGAGCTAATCTCACTTTAATCTATATATTCCTCAAAGTTGAAAGAATAGCTCAAAGCTGGAGAGTTAAGTGCCTATATGTGAACAAAAGGAGTCTTATTAGAAATAGCAAATGAGTTGACACTAAGATGGATAGTGAGAGGGAGACAATACCTTTTCTAAAAGAGATCCTGGCTAAGGAGAAGGAACAACCGATGATGTGTCAATATCCTTTTCAACATCCGGTTGAATCAGATCTGGGCTTTCGATGCTAGTGTCTGCAGGCATCAAGAAGCTTTTCAGTTTATAATTGCTATAGAAGGATAAAATGGGCACATGAATTTCTTACCATCAATTGTTTGCCGAGCTAGAGAATTGACAGTTTGAGTATCAGTGTTAATTGGGTCCTCTTCAACTGGTGAGTTGTCAGATCTTTGCTCTTGTCGAGACATTTTCCTAGGTGATGTCTGATAAAAGAAAAGGATTAGATAAGAGTGAGGACTACATAAGATTGAAGGCTTGAGGAGGTACCTTGGTAGTATCAGGTGGTGAAGTAGAGAGGTTCTCATCTTCTATTGTTTGGGATTAGTTAGGGACATCAGTTGCTTTAATTGTAATTGGCTCCTTAGGAGGATTAGCCGATGAGAGATTAGCACATGCCAATTTAAGTGCCTGGGACAGCAGTTCGGCACCCAAAGCATATTGAGATACAATAGTCAATGACTGCAAGAAAAGAATTGAATTAGAAGTTGAATATCATCTTAAAAGGGAAGATAAGTTAATTTACCTGAGCAATTGATGATTTTGTTCTGCGAAGTCTCTTCCCCGTGGTGGTTTTTTGAGTTACACCTTGGGTTGCCTTATGTTTTAAAGACTGATATGTGAGTATCGCTGGGGTAGCTGGGTTTTTCATCAATTTTTTTTAAAGTGGGTACAGTTGATTCCATTCTTGAGGTTGGACATGGTGGATAATATTCTATGAGATGCCCTTTCCTGTCCACACTTGGGGGATCAAATTTGGTATCCTGCAAAAAAAATTGTCAGATGAACTGATAGGAGAACTTAATAATCCTTCTAAAAGAAAAGTGGTGAGTTACCTCACTATCAGAAGTAAAGTCGTCGTCCAGGGCTAAACGGTTAGGATGAATTAAGTTACAGAAGAGATAAGAGTGTCATTCTTGCCACCAGGAGTCGAACAGGTTTGGAGAGAAGGTGGCTCTTGTCCATTCAAGTAGACAAAGAGAAGGAAGATCTAACACCAATTGAAAGACTCTAGAAGCTTCTATTATTTCACTAATACCTTCTCTTGGCTTCAGAGTATTCCTAAAGAATAGCCGAGGGGGTAGTTGACCAAGGCCGAATTGACGGGCCACAAAAGAGGGGTTATAGAATTCATAAGCTGTAAGGTTATCTAGGAGACAAGCACCAGTAGCCACTTTGCCATGACCACGACAAAATTCGGTAGGCAGCAAGCAGAGTTTGATGATGCAACTAAAAATTACAGCAGTTGTTTCATCTGAACAGCCTGATTCAAACTAAAATTGAACTTGCAGAACTAACTCATTATCTTCATCTTCATCATAAGGCAACCAAGTCAAGACATTTATATCAAACCCTCTGTAAAATTTCTTGAAAAGGTGGCCTACATCAACATCAATTGTTATAGTTGATGTAGCTTCACCATAATTCATACACTGTCGAGTTCTTCCTTCTTTTCCTTTATCTTCAGCAAAGTTGGAAGAAGGGAAGCTCATATTCTTGAGATTGGGTCTTACAATCTTATGCATATACAGATTCAGCCATAATTGTATCAACCACCAAGGCCCACTGATGGTATGCACTGGTTCATTTTTCAGCAATTGGGCATCTACTGGGTGCATCAGATGATAAGCAGATCCCAGTAGATATTTTCTAAGGGGGATTTCATTACCGGTTGCTAAATGCTCTGCCAAGTATTTATGATTATAGGTTGGACCACAGGATGGCCCACAAAAGATGAATCTTTTCAACCACATATTCAAGAAAGCTACATGTTCTCAATCATCAACAGTCGATCCATCCCTAATATGATTTAAAATGTAACTTGCCCATCCTGTGTAGTCTGATATTTTGACTAATTTCTTGGATCCAGCACTTAAGAAATCATAAGGTTGCATTGACCCTATTATTCTAAGGCCAGTTAACATGTAGATGTCGGCCAAAGTATTGGTCATTGGACCCTGACAAAAAATGAAAGCATTCAAAGTGTTGGACCAAAAATAAATACCGAGATAAGAAGTGAATCATTTCTCTCCATTCCAAACAGTGAGAGTGTCAAGCATTGGTTTAAATCAGAATTTTTTTCAATCTCTAGCTTTCTTTTATGATACCCTGCGGAACCAATCTCTATATCCTTTAGGCATTTTGGGCTAGTTTCTAAAAGGAGTTTTGGTGTTATAGGAAGATAAATCTATTACAGATTGTTTGAAGGGGATTCGGTTGGTTTCTTGGTTGATAAAATCAGATGGATCAGGATCGTCCATAGGTCCAAGATAATAGGCATTAGGAATAATAGCTGATGGAATCAAAAATTTGTTCCTCATTTCTTAGAAACCAGTTGGGATGGATTTTAGAAGAAGGGAAAATACAGAGTAGCGGCTAATACTTAAAAGATAGAAATCTAAAGGCATACCTCAGGAATGTGATTGCTGGTCACCATTGGAGCCAAAATGGATCTGAATCTGAGGAAGGTTGTAGAAAGGTGGCTTGAACAATAGTTTGACAGAGGAGAAGATCGGCTAGGGTTAAGGCTTTGGTGGTGGCGGTTTTGACTGTTGAAGCTTGCTCAAGAGAAAAGGGGAAAGTAAGCAGGCCGAGCAAGTTAGAAATAATACTGTTGGGGTATTATATAGAATTTTGGCCTAAGAAATCAGGAGTCATGCATATATTTCTGAATGAGCAGTTGCAACACGGTGAGCAGATAAATAAAAAATTAGGAATAAAATTATTTTATTCTAAAATTGGGGGGCATGTGTTTACACCAAAATTTAGGAAGAAGAACGCGGGAACTCAAAGCTTCCAGAATTGTGTCATCAAGGAATCGATTAGATGTGAATCGGTATCAGCTGATTTAGACGCGATGTTAGAATCGGCTATTTTATAGATGACGTCAGCAGACGACGTAAATGGGCTATGCTTGAATGGTGCCAGGAAGATGTGTCGGACTCTACAAATAAGGAAAATTAGGGTCCAAGTTGTTATTAAGTTAGGAAATTTTCTTTTATTCCAACAATTATAATGAGTCGTATTTGAGTAGGATTCATATCTAGGTTCCGGGTATAAATATTAGACCCTGATTATTGTACAAAAAAATAAACACTCAATCAATACAATCTTTCTAGCTTTCGCCATCGCATTAGGAGTAGGAGTACTGTAGATCTCGATGAGTTCTTCAGCAAACAGGGCTGCATCGACTGATTGACCTCCAGCTTGCTTATGAGTACCGTCACGACTTGTATTGTGCTTGTAAAGCTGCATCAGCTAATTGATCTTTTATGAGTCATAATATAAGTTAGTTATCGATCTATATCGTAGTTTGTAAGGCTGCATTAGCTTATTGATCTCTTACGAATCATAATATAGATCAAAGTTATCAATTTTGTGTTAAATAACTTGTTTAATACAATATCACCAGTTATCGAATCTGCTAAGATTAGTAAGGTTTTTCTTGCTGTTTTTGGTTGATTCACCGGTTATCGATTTTGTTATAATTATTATTTTATTAATTATAACAAATCATCTTATTTAGATAGAAATAGATCGACATCATATCATCTTAATTGGCCGTCCTTTGATCTGGTCACATTTTAAATCTTATAATTGATGGCTTAATTCCGTTAGATCGACTGTTTTATCTCTATTCTAATCAAACATAGTATGCATCCAATGACATGTTTTAATCTTGAATAAACTCACTAATAAATGAGATATAATCTAATGACACTACTATAGCTGCATCGATCCAGTCGAACCTCACTGATAAGACTTTAGATTAGAAATTATCGATTAGTGGTCTTGTTCATGATCAAGATATGTACTATATTTGTTTGCTATGACTGCATCAGCTATTTTAGCCGATTTGCCTATACTCTCACGCATATAGCATGTTTTCATGAATCTGTCAACATATAGATGGCTTTAGTTTGTTATAATTATCATAGCTGCATCGATCCAATCGAACCTTACTATTGATGATAATAGATTAGATTCAAACTGTTTGTAGATTCATTTATATTAGACAGTCGATTTGTTTACATGTTATACTCTTTTCATCAAACTCATTAGCTCGACGTTTTATATCGATCATATTTCATTTAGTCGATGATGCTCTCTTATATCGCTTCTTTGCTGATTATCAATTCTCTAATCGATCGATGACATCAATCGACTATTTGGTCATATATATTGGAATTTTGAGGGAAGATCTTCTGATTTTGTATTTGGGTGTATTATACTTTTTTTGTTCAGATTAATCAATCATCATAAATCTGCTATGATCCATGAGCATCGGTTATTTTGATTCATATCATTATCATTTAATATTAGCCAATAATTCTTGATTTAAAGATCTTCATTTCATGGATACGCCGAATATCGACTATTTAGTCAATAGCCTTATTGAATCGGCTATCTAACCGTATATTTGGAACTATTTGGTGCAACACCGACATGTTCCACTTTAAATTACTGATAAGATTTTATCTCCTTGTCAATTGCAGGTCAAATTGACTGGCACATCGTTGGGTATTTAGAATCAGCTGTTTCTGTGTTGAAGCCAAGCAGATCTCTGGTCTCGTTCCACTCAGATCTTTCAAGTTGCTATGTGTTGATCACATTGCCATATTTTTGTGTCAACACACTTTTTTTGCCCTAATCCACTTACAGCAAAAGCATTATAGAAACCTAGGGTACCTTGAAGACTTTCCACCTGTGCTCGGTAGACCTGACTGTAGCAGAACCGACCAATTTATAAGAGCACAAGTACAATAGCAGCCCACAAGCGGTCGCACTGTCATACTTGAACTCATATAAACTAGGTAGTCCGTTGAATACCACGATGGGTCTCGATTAGCCATCAACATATTACCAAGATCGTACATGATTCAACTTACATGTCACATGTTACATAAAGTTCACAATTATGGTTCATTCATCAGAGTATAATTAAGGTTATTACAAACCAAGTTCAGTAGATAGTAGCGGAAGCAAATTAAAGTTTGAAGCTAACATTTGCCATCATAGTTCAAATATAGTGCCAACTCATGATTGCACTCCCACAAAAGCATGTAAGAAGGATTAATAAGATATTCCTGCCCAGGACTCACTTCTCATCCACGGTGGGACAAAAGCAGTTCTTACAATAGCCATGATAAACTGTACCATCTGCAACAATGGGAATAAAACCCTGAGTATGAGAAGATACTCAGCTAGGCTTACCCGTCATAAACCAAAAATAATGTGACTCCAAGGATTATGCAAGGCTTTATAAGTGGAGGTAGCTTGACAACATTTTACATAAAAAGCAACTAACTCAGTTGTACAATTATAATTTGGTCATCAAGTTAATTATAGCTATTCATCTCTAGATTAGCAACTAACCTATGCCAAACATGTGGTATATCATTTAGTAGCATACAATAGTAACCATAGCTGGTGTAGTAATTCTATGTTCATCTGAACCATCACATTACATAACACAGTCACTATGTTGTTGGAGCTAGCCAAGTTTTTCACTGTTCGAGAGAGACGGCGATTCAAATCGATTTCAACCAGCTGGAAATTTATTTCTAACATCAACCCATGCAGACCACATCACCGATCACCTTAGGTCACCTTTGGTACAACTTAGGTACACATTTCATGGGTTCGCCCAGTGCCGCACAATTAGGGACAACTAGCTGCCAGGACAATCAGGACTACCCTGCCCTTGGGCTCATGACTGGCTCCCCGTACATTCTTACTACCATCCAGAGTGTGTACTCTAATAGAACGGGGCTCGGCCTAAGTTGAGCTACTCATCTTCATGGTCAGAACGAGTTATCCAACTAGCTAAGTGAGAGGCATGCGTTCAATCTTGTCAGAAGTGCCAACAATGGTACGGTCCTTAATCGGTACAGATGGAATCATATGAGTCCACCTACACATAGACTTAGCCTAGCCTCCATTTACATTACCCCATGGTTCTTTTCCACGATAGCAAATATAACCAACCGTGCTTCGGTATCCACGAATATCTCACAGGTGATAGGAAATCACCTGACTTCTACTGGTCTAAGCATGGCTAAATATATGTTCGATCCTAGACCTACACAAGGTCAAAGGTTTATGTAACTAGACAAGGTAGTTCTATGCATCAAGTGTTCTCAATCAACTCTTATAACCTAATGCATCAAATATAAAAAACTCAAGTGATATTTTATAAAACATAGGAGACTTAGAATGCTCCGGGGCTTGCCTTTGAGGAAAGAGGTTGGCCGGTGATCCGAGCACTCAGGGAGGTTATCAAGAGTTTGCTCCTCTTCTCTTGGAGCTATGGCCTAAGGTGTCTCCTGCTGATCCTTCCCCTCTTCTTCGTTGAACTCTAACAGAGATATTTCTTCGGACGATCCTATATGAATGAGCATAAAATAAGATATCATGAATGCATATATGATGACATATATAATATGATATGATATAATAAATGCATCCTCATAAGTGTTTTCAACAACAATGCATTAAGGGATAATAAGTCACATTTTCTTTTACTGAGTAGGTGTATATCTCTTCTCTAGTAATTAAACAATTTCTCATCTAAGCACTCTTCTGGACTGTAAGACAACAACCACTTGTTTTGACCATAACTAGAGTTATATATATAAAAAATAATATGGTTGTGGAGATTATGGAAAGCTTATGAAATTTCCTATAATTTTATTTCAATACACTTAATGTGATTCAGCAATTATCTAGGACAAATAATTCAATCCTTCAAATATGTCCAGAGAGTAAGCATTTTGGATAGTAGAATTCTAATAGCCATAATTCTTAAACTATAAGGCCTATGACTATGAAAATTTAGCACAAGTTAGATCAGTAAATTATCTACAACTTTGTTATTAACCATCTTTACAGAAAAGATCATTATCATCGTGAAATCATCACCACAACAAAAACTATATATGCAGCCATCTAGTTGAATTATAAAGCGATAATTAACTAGTTGCATACAACCAATTACTTATAAGCTTAACCAATAACATCAACAGACCATATGCATCACAGGCACCATAGAAAACATCATTGTTAAACATAACTAAATTATTTATATCCATTTATTAATTTCCTTAGATAATAAGGTGATTTAAAGGATAAATATTTCCAAAGCTCAATAAATTCTAAGAAAATTACAGTAGCTCACATATGACCTTAATAGTTTACTGTACAAATTTTATGTCATTTGGATAAGTATATATACCTCTACAAAATTGAAAAGTTACATAGGCTTATTATAGCAAAAATAGTTTAGCATAATGAAAAGTATCAAGCAATAGATTTAATATTTTTGTTACATTCCTCTAAGTATAAGAATATTATGTAAAAATTTGCATGATCATATGTTATGTATTTTTACCCCAATTAATTTCACTAGAAACTAGCAATTAATTAGGATTAAATATGAAGACCATATTCAAAGTATGACCACTGCAAGTTTGTATTTTTCCTAGCTAGAGCATGTCAACACAAGAGCAGCAAAATTAGAATCACAATTTTATCACCTATATAGCTCAAGTTATGCGATTTATAAGATAGAAACCATGTAAAAAACATTTATTTAGCTACATTTTATTCTCTCAGAAAAATACAAGAAACGATGCATTTCATATTTTTATCAAATACTACACTTCAAGATGAAACTAACAAATTTTGTTAACCAAAATTGGACACTCCTAGATTGAGATATGAATTTTTGAAACATGCATTTAAATATGTGAAATAAATCCAGAAAATCAAATCATATCTGACTTACAGCTAGGCCCATGGTCAACAGGGACCCACTCGTCAGCAAGACAAAACAGGGGACGGCGCTGACCGGCGAGAACTCGCCGACAGCAAGGTCTCTGATGGTAACCTCTTCACCACTACACTCATCTCACCGACGCACGTTGACTGGTAGGCTTAGTTGGCTCGGTGGCTCGTCGGAGCAAACTCGACGGCGGCTATGGCGGACAACGGAGGTCAGCGATGGTACACTAGCCATTTCCAACTATGGTACACTCAGGCGAGGACGGCTACTCCATCCTGATGAACTAGCGAAGCTACATGATGTAGGTGGGGGTTTGGGGTGGCATCGGTGAGCTTGGCCACATGCATGGCCGTGCGGCGGCGCACGGAGCACGACGGTGCTCACGCTATTCTGGCTAGACGGCGGCAAAAGGTAGGTCTCCGTCATGCCACTAGCGAGCTCTAGGGTTACTCAACCTAAGGCGCGTGAGGAAGGAGTGAGATGGTGAACCAACTCAGCGACTGCGAGCTCGAGTGCCACGGCGGCCATGGCGGACGTGGGTAGAGCGGCGACTCGTTCTAGCACCGTCAAGTAGCGGCGTCATTCCTAACTCTAGTCTAAGCTTCTAGACTCTAGCACGGTGCTGGACCAAAGAAAATGAAGGCATGCGGTGTGGCGGAACGGCGGGGCCACGGTGAGCTACGAGCACGGCGACGCTCCAGTGACGACGACGGCTATGGCGAGGCAAAATGTCGCACTACCTAGGGTCGGTAGGTGGTCCTGGTGGCTCGAGGAGGTGGAGGTGATGGCGTAGCAGCTGTGGTCTAGACGAATCGGCTGGTGGAGCTACATCGATGGCGAGCGGCTACGGTGGAGCTACGGTAGTGTTGCGGCGAGCTCGGTGTTGCGCTTGGCAAGGCAGTGCGAGAGAGAGAAGGCGAGTGCGGGTGAGTGCGCAACGTTTATGCGCCCATGCTGGCCTGACTGGCTGGGACAACACCGGCATGCTATCGCCACGTGGTGGCCATGGCCTGTGGCCGGTCGGCCACGACACCACACGCGGACGCCAGTTCAGACACCGCCATCAATGACTGATAGTACAATTTAGTGACTCTATAACTCCTAATCCGTTCGTTCATTGTAAAAACTCTATTAATGAAAATTGTAGAGCTACATGCCATCTACAACTTTGCTTTAAGAATCATCATCTAATTCTTACTGGTTAACAAACTATATTGCTCCAAAGTGAGGTACTTTGAATCCATTTCAACACAAAATTTTGTAAGTCTCAAAACAACATTTTGTTGATACTTGTGAGCTATTTTTGAGCATGTTATGCACTGAATTAGACCTTGACCCAAAAATAAAAGTTGTTACCCTAGTCGAGTATTACAACTTTTATTTAGGTCACACAGCCACGGAAACAATCTAAGCTACTTTTCAACTTTGGTTAAACTAGCATCATGAAAATTGCATTTCAAATGAAACCAACACTTGAAGCAAAATTGGCCTAGGTCATGAATACAAACATTGTTCCATTTATCATCCTAGATGTGTCTAAGGTGTTTTCATGACCTCACAACCATCTCATACATTGGTCATACATGATTGCAAGTATAAGTATATATATAAATCAACATTTCATGTGACATTGTATAAGAATGAGATGAAATTTCATATGCTCATGTTCATGAATGCTTGGATGATGCTTGTGCTCATGAAATGCAAATGCAAAATGCAAAGCTTAACACTGGGGTGTTACACTAAGTTTCAAGCACACAAAGCATGGTAGGGGCAACTTTCTTCGCTAACTCACGAAGATCTTTCACTGTCGCGGCGCTGCCCAATCCTCAACAGTTCTAGCTGAGACAACTCATAGCGTCGAGCGGGCTCCCTCCTCGAAGTCCACCAAAAAAAGAACTCCACCGCTACTACCTGGCACTTTCGCCTTCTTCTTATCCTTCAACTCCACGACTGAAACTTCCGCCATCGCCGTAGAGATCAGCTTCCCCAAGTTCCAAACTCTAGGTCCAGTCCCAATCAAGGCTAGAAAACTACGCGTAGGGCAGTCCCTTGATAAGCCCAAGCGGGAGAGAGATAGGGAGGGTCACATAGGGGATCCGACGTCAGAACCCTCCACCGTCGCAGCTCGCCGGCGGAGTCGCTGATCCTGTATCATGTGGTCTCTCGGTCTATGTCTTCGCATCTCGTGACACCGAGTGAATTCCCGCACACCAAATGTCAGCCATATTTTGAATAGTCCCTAGGAGTCCACTGGGCCTAAAATTATGGGCTTTATTTGCTATAAAGAGGCAAGTGTGTCCTTGTACGGGAAACTGAGGCCCACAACCACCATCCTGCAAATTGTTTTCGCTGGTTGGAGGCCATGTAGCTCCAACAATCGATTTTTAAGCTAACTCTAAGTATTTTTCTCATATTTTAATAGAAGAGAGATAAAAGCTAGCTCTTGACCAAGAGCTAAGCTCTTGCACACGTTTCAATGTTAAGTGGGGATGTCATGTGGGGCTATCTATAGTAAAAGCTATGTGCTAAAGTTAGCACTATTGGAGAAGTTGGCTTATGGTTCCCCAATAGTGGGCAACGTTTGTAGCTAGCTGACTAGGATTTCATGTGAGGTGGTAGCGAGAGAGAACGAAAAAACTAGGGCATGTTTGGTTTATACAGGAGCTCCTAAAATTTCTGTCACATCGAATGTTTGGACACATGCATGAGTATTAAATATAGACTAATTACTGAAACTAATTGCACAACTTATGACTAATTTGCGAAATAAATCTTTTAAACCTTAATTAGTCTATAATTTGACAACAGTGGTGCTACAAGTAAACATGTGCTAATGACTGGATTAATTAGGTTTAAAAATTAATCTCAGTAAATTAGCCTCTATCTATATAATTGATTTTATAATTAATCTATAATGCTTCTTATTAATATCTAAATATTTGATGTGACATAAAATTTTGGCAACACCCCTACAGTCTGGCTAGCTTTTCCTTCGTCACTAGTCTCGCTCAAAACACGAGGTGGGATGGGCTCTGCGGTTGGCATGAAAGAGTAAGGATGAAAACGGTACTGAATATTTTTTGATCGTATTTGAAATCGAATTCGTTTAGAGGGGTTAAGATCTGTCTGTATTTGAGTTCGGATATTCAACATCTGATACCGTATCCGTATTCGAATACTCAAATCGTATATTTATAATGCCGATATTTAATCGTATTCTATCCGACGTAGTTGACACTATCCGTATTCGAATCCGAATTCAGATAAAATATAAAAATAAATGTATATCAGGTGATATGTATCCGATCCGATTTCATCCCTACCAAAGAGAATCTTTGGCATGCATCGGCTGGTTTCACGGATGAGAGAAAATAAAATAGATTAGATGTAGTCCCCCACAGGATGGCGTGGTTTGCGAATAGTCAGCTGCCGGTGATTTTCATAGGCGTGCTTAGAGCAGCTCTAACCATTGCGGGTCTAACAGCTTGTTTGCTGTGATAGTAGCTGCAGGGTCTACCACGTCTAACAGCTTGTTTGCTGTGATAGTAGCTGCAGGGTCTACCACCAATCTGTTGTGCTGGCACTGCACCACCAGTGGCATCTACTAATGGTGGTTCATCGTACAGATCGACTGATGGCTAGTGGGCAGGCACAGAGGCAGCAGCCCACGGTTTTGCATTGGTGGGACGTACAGATTGAGACACGTAACCTTATGCTCGTTGAATTGACAAAAGAGCAGGCAACGATCGAGAAGCACCAGGAACGCAACAACTTTGTGTGCCTCTTTAGCTTCCAGGACCACCATTATGTTTTCACATCACATACAGAGTAGTATATATGCTCCTACGGTACACGCACGTACAACAGACTGGAGATAAGAAGGCCCGGCTTGGCCTCCAAGTGGCCAGCAACGAAAACAAACAACTTTGTATGTGGTATATGTCATTTTAGCTTCACACACATGGAACCTTCTATAGCAGCAGTATTCAATGGCTGGCATGCATGCACATCTAACCTTAATTCGGCCGTCGTTCAATTCGTCCATTTTGCAACTTGGAATATAGGCTGCTGTCGCTATGCATGAAACCACGCACCTCCTAGTTTACAGCCTTCTCTTAGCATACTCGTATATTAGTTAGCTCATTATTATTAATACACGACACATTTGTTTACCTCACAAACTTTTTTAGTTCTTGTGTTTAAACTGACTATAAACTTACAGTCCGCTTCTGCTCTTTCTCCTCTTCTCTCTCCTCTACCTTAGTATTTAGTCACCTTCAGGGACGTAGCCAGCGGTGGGGCTAGGGGGGCTTCAGCCTCCCCTACCCATCTTAAGCACGTGGAGTTTTCTTAAGTCATCTCTTAAAATTTTATGCATACATGTATTAGGTAGGAGGGGCTAAAATTAAGAGAAGATAAAAAAACCTCTATTCTTTTGTTCAGCTTCATCCTAAATTTTTTTCTGACTTCGTCACTGGTCAGCTTATATCCTGCTATTATAATTGCTCTAGCTCGATCTGGAACGCATCTAGTCAGCTACTACGGAGTACTAACCTCCTACCAGGACAGGACACGACGATTGATCTGATCTCTACTTGGTACTACGTACGTACTCTTTATTTTGCTTCACTTGATCGGTCGACTATACTGGCCACACGGGCATGAACACGGGCATGAACACAGGCATGCATGACCACGACGGGGATGCGGTCTCCCCGGCTGTTTTTTCCGGCGGCGACGACGACGACGAGGGGCGGCTCGTAAATATTTGTAGGGGCGGTTTGATCGGTCACCTTCTACCGAACCGTCTCTATAAATTATGTATTTGTAGAGGCGGTTCCTAGGCCGTCCCCTACGAATCGATTTCTAGGGACAGCTCATATTATCAGCCGTCCCTACAAATCGATTTATATAGGACAGTTCATATTACCAGCCGCCCCTACAAATCAATTTGTAGGGGAGGCTGTAGTACCAACCACCCCTACAAACAGGTATTTGTAGGGGCGGTTCAATCTAGAACCGCCCCTACAGTACGTTTTTTCCGCAAAAAAAAAATTTAAATTTACAATTCAAAATCGCGTTGCTGAACGTCCCGCGACCAACGTTCCGAACCGCGTTCGCAGTTGCCGAAGCGCCCCGTGACCAACGTTCCGAACCGCGTTCGCGTTGCCGAACGCCCCGCGACCAACGTTTCGAACCGCGTTCGTGTTGCCGAACGCCCTGCGACCAGCGACTACAAGCACAAGAGTATTCGATAAACTACAATTACAAGTCTAATTCACAAGAATATATACAATCCATCATTAAATATACAAATTTCCATACATATTCTTATCAACATCCTAGAGCTAGTCCTTTCAGTCTTACGAAGGTGTTGGTACTGAGGATTTGTACCTAACTCAGACTCTCGGTCATGGTAGGCGCCTCTGACGTGTACAATCCGGTCCAATATGAAGTTGCAAAGGTCGTCGACGAGCTCTAAGAGTTGGTCATCCTTGTATAGGGTCTCTTTTCATTCCTTTCTCTTCTCTCACTATAAGAGAACAAGTTTTGGTTTAGTATTTCATACCATGTACGAAGTTTTTATATTATGGGTGAAGAGGTTCAAACTTACCCTTAAGGGGTGTTTCCTGTAGGCATCGGTGTTACTCATCATAGAACATATATAGTATCCACAATGTATACTCCCAAGTCTCTGCTTGGGGCACTGTGTGTTTTGCATATGAAAATGTTAAGTAATGCTTTTGACAGCCATGTAACGGAGTACTGAAGAAGTAAGTTACACTTACCGCACATAGTAGTTTTTATAGCCAGTTTTTTCTTCCTTGCTGGATCATGCCTTCAGTGATGATTAGTGACATAGAACATAAATGTCCCTGTTCGAATTATTTTAGCAAATACAACTTGTTAGTATCTAAAAGTGAACGTTACAAGTATGTATACAAACATATAAGCTAATGAGGATTATCGATACGTATACGTCTTGAGAATCGATATGAAGTCTTTGTATATCACCGTGTCCCTATCTAATGAATCAAAGACCCATGCCATGCTCCTTCCCGATATCAACGGCTATACAAATCCAGTGGTTGCTGCATGGATTTAATCATAGAACTAGATAACTCTTTTACATCGAATAAAATATATCGAAGAAAGCTTTAAGTATAGAGTTGAACTTACTCGAAGTTGTATGATAGCCATATAGTAGAGCGTTGTTGGAGATTTTTGAAAGCCATGGCAATGTATGCCGCAACCTTAAGGAACTCTTCCCTTAGTTTCGCCATACGGATGCGCTCTTTCTCTCGAAGAGTCATTGCAGCAACTAGCTCTTTGGTATCCAGTGTCCACCAGTTTAGGGTAATTAAAATTTGTTTGGGCTATAGCTTGAGGGTCTACATACCCGACTTTCACACTTGGCATTTGTTTGACAATGTGCACTTGCATTCTACAAATCACGGCGTGGGTTAGTTACAACAAAATTCAAAGATTACATTCATATCATATCGAGAGGACAAGGAACTTATAGGCACCACGTGCGAATTAGATTCATCTCCATTTCTCCTAGGTGAAAGCATGTGTGCATGTTATTGAAGTCAAAGACAATTTTCCCGGCTGGGCTTCCAAATATGCTGGTGGGGAAGCATGCTTGTATGATATCTATGCTCGTTGGGAGAACACGCAAGTACCAATCATGGAACCTTCTCATTCCAAGTGGTAGGCGCTGGATGTCCCGGTTTGGTAGGAAGGGCTTGCCTCTTTCATATGTTTTCGGGACAATCCTTTGACCATTCGATGGCATCAACATTTGGATACTGCTTTATAATTTGGTGGAGTTTGCTAGTGATGGCCTCCTGAGAACCCCGTGATGGGACTTTTTTTAACTTGGTTCTCAGGCTTGAACTAGTCATGGGAATACCACTTGAACACCGATGAGACGTCTTTGATCGGAAAATAAACTGGCCTTATGTTGATTGGAATCTTCTTTTCGAAGTTCCCATTTAGGCACGTCCCATCTTTTTGTGCATCACCTTCTTCAGGAGACACTCGTTGTTCATGTATCGATTGTGCTTATTGAGAAGACCGTGGCATCTCATCATGCACTTGCTCGGTATGAGCTGAAGGTTGTGGCATCTCATCAGGCACATGCTCGCTAGGAGGCGGGGAAGAATGTGGCATCTCAGGAATGTGGGGGTCACAAGACGGTGAAAATATCTCCCCAACCTCAACAACTCGCTCCAAATTTGAGAGAGGGGGAGGCGGCGAAGAAGCAGTCAATATAATGTCCTGTTTGTACCAGAGGATGAACTGCCCCATAACGTCTCTGAGTAACACCAGCCCCTCGGGAGTTGCGTAGTCTATCCTCCACTACATGAACTTAGGCTTCACTGTATGCACCTCGACCCTAGTGTAGTCTGGCGGTATCTTATTATTGTGGTGTAAGCCACCTAGGAGGATGTGCGACACCCGTTGCCACCTCCTATCATAGTGTTGTAAGTGCAATCAAGCCCTATTGTGGGTTTTGGCATTGATGACCACCAAATTAGACGACTAATGAGACTTATCGAGATGACAAACAGGGAATCAAAAAATGAGGATGATGTACAGGATTGCAAGTGTCCTAATTACAAAAGGTGGCTAGAGCTAGCTCAAAGGAAGTTTAAATTCTTTTATGTTTTGAAATTGAGTTTAGGGAAAGCCGTACTATTAAGAGGGATTTTAGGACAGTTGGTCAACTATTGAACCAGATGCTCAAATTCACAGATTTATATCCTCCCACCTAGTCAAAATAGCCAGCCAAATTTCATATTATCTTACTTGTTTTGGCTAGGGCGGCAGTGCCGCCCTTAACTGGCCGTTGGGCTCGAGGGGTATTTATACCCTTCAGGCCTGGCCCACAACGGTCATCTTCTTCACTCAGTCATTTTGCTCGAAACAAGACTAGAACCAAAGCTCATTTCTCTCCTCCATTGTTGCTCTACCATCCCTCAAGCAAATCCTTGATTCCAACCATCAAAACTTGAGAGAAAAGGCAGCAAAACTCGATTGGAGAGCAGATCCACTAATTCCCAAAGTCTAAGAGCATTTGGTTCATGTTTGGCCAGCACTTCTAGGGTTTATTACTCTTGGAGCTTGCTCCTAGCCGGCTAGGCGTCGTCCTTGTGCTTGCTAACTCATGTGGCAGCCTTGGGAGGTTTGTAACCTCATTCAAAAGCTAAGAAATCACCTCTTACCTTAAGAGTTCGCTCTCTTGATTTGAGAATAAGGGTAAGGCAAGCCTTTGTGGCAAGCCCAAGCCTTTTGTGGCTTTCTCAACAATGTGGACTTAGGCAAACCTTTGTGGTGAGCTGAACCATGGGATAAATCTTGTATCTCGCATGCCTCATCTTATTTACTTGCTGGTTTAGCTCATTGCTAGCTATTATTAGGGTTTGGTTGCTCGATCCACGCTTGTGTGGAGTTTCTATGGTATTCAGTCTTCGAACTGGATCTTGTCTTTCTATTGCTAGATTAAGCAGCTAGTGGGGTTAGGTTCATCTCTGTAAAATCTCAGTTATATTAGATTTATATTCGTAGAGCGGTAGTGCCGCCCTATAAGGCTAGCAGTGCCGCCCTCTGTTCTAACAGAGTTTTGAGTTGAATTTTTACAGGCCTATTCACCCCCCTCTAGGCTTCCTTTATCTTCCTATAGGTCCTACAAGTGGTATCATAGCGAGGTTGCTTCGTATACGCTTCATTGCGTGAAGTATGGAAGAAGGAGGAGGTTCGAGGACCGTTCATGATGCGGACGCAAGTGGTGTGCACATCGAGGATGTCAGGCAGTAGCACCGAGCTATCCATATCAACAGCAAGGGATGCCAACATCAAAGAACCTAAGACCACCGATGCCAAAAGAAGAAAGGCAAGAAAAGAAAGAAAAGCCACCAAGATCGCAACAAGAGAAAAGAAGAAGGAAGAGCAGCGGCTCAAAGACATGAAGAAAAGAAAAGAAGCTAGAAGAATCACAAGAGAGGCAAGAGCTAAGAGAAGGGCAACAAGAGCTCAAGAGCAAGAGAAGAATGAGTATGATGCATCATCTAGTGAGCTCTCTAGTAGCTCAGATGATAGGAGATGATGATGTGTCATACCATGCTTTGAAAGATAGAAAGAAGGTGAAGAGCAAGGACAAGAAGAAGGATAGCGATGACAAGGGCAGCAACAACAACAAGAATAAATATGTCGCCGTATCCTTTAATTATTCTTATTTGTCTAACCATAACAAAAGGTCCTTTATCAATGTACCCATGGGAAAGTTGCCTCATTTTGATGGGACAAACTTTGCTAAGTGGAAGCACTTGATGAGTGCCTATCTTGTAGATCTTCACCCCGGTCTTTGGGAGATTATGGTGAATGGATTGCAGCCACTGGAAGATCTCGAAGTGCCAACAAATGAAGAGTTAGCTGCTGTCCATCTCAATGGCCAAGCCATAAGCATTCTTCTTAGTGCCTTGGATGGAAATGAGTACAACCGAGTGATGAATGTCAATGTTGCAAAATAGATTTGGGACACTTTGCATCTAGCACATGAAGGTGTTGATAAAGTGAGGAAAGCAAAAATTGATTTGTTGATGGCTAAGCTCAATAGGTTCATGATTGTTAATGGAGAGGGGCCACAAGAGATGTTTGATAGATTAATAACCTTGGTGGGCAAGATTAGAGGCTATGGATGTGATGAGCTTGATGATCACAAAGTGGTGAAGGTTATGTTGGAAGCCTACTCACCAAGAAATGAGACCGTAGTTACCTAGATTAGAGATAAGAAGAAGTTTGAGCACTTCACACCTAATGATGTGCTTGGAAGATTGTTGACATTTGACATGCAAAGAGAAGAAGCCAATGAGAGTAGAAGACTTGGTGAGTTGCAAGCCAAGCTAGAAGGCATGAAAATCAAGGAAGTAGTTCTCAAGGCCAATAAATCAAGCAATCAAGGCACCTCCAACAAGGCAAAGGGTAGCAAGCAAGCATCAACAAGTCAACCCAAGGAAATCAAGCCAACTCCACAAAATGATGATCCAAGTTCATCCTCAAGTGAAGATGAAGATGATGGGGCTGATTACATGAAGATTGATGACATGGCTTTGTTCATGAAGAGCTATCACAAGGGGCTGAAAAAGGAATGGGTATAAAATAGTGCAAAGAAGGTTCCCAAACAAGAAGAAGAGAACTTGCTACAATTGTGGCAGCACGGAGCACTTCATTGCTAAGTGTCCCTATGATAAGAAAGAAAACAAATACAAGAGGGACAACAATGAAGGCAAGCAAGAACACAAAAAGAGATACAAACAAATGGGAGAGGCACACATTGGGCATGAGTGGGACTCAACTAAGGAGTCAAGTGATGAGGATGTGAAGGTTGCAACCGTGTCCATTCAAAAGCCATCCTCTACACCAAGGCTCTTCAACAACATGTCCGATGATGATGACCACCGCTCCACTCACGTTTGTCTTATGGCAAATGGTGAGAAGGTAAAATGAAGAGCCAAATCTCCTCCACCTCCTAGTGACATCTCTAGTAGTGAACTTAGTGATTCTAGTGATGATGATAGTAGTGATGTTGAGAAATATGCTAAATTGACTAAAAAGTTGGATCCTAAGACCAAGCTCTTCATCATAAATCTAATGGAGGAATTAGAAAGTGTCAAAGCCGAGCTAGCCAATAGAGATGAATATCTTGAGGAAACCAAAAAGATGTATATTGGTTGCAAGGAAGCTTTTGAGTTAGAGAAAAGTGAGGTGAACTCTTTGAACAAGGCCTTGGCCGAAGAACAAAGAGAACATGCTCTCACAAAGAAGGCAAATATTGCACTCAATGACAAGTATTGTGTCTTAGTTGAAAAGCACAACAAACTTGAGAAGCAATATAATCTTCTATGCGAGAGCACCCCACTCCCCTCTAACACAAATGACACTTCTATTCCCTCCACTAGCCAAGGATGTGGAAAATGCTATAATCTTGACTTAAATGTTTATTCCACTAACCTTGTAAACTTGGAGGTTATGAAAAAGGAGATTGTTAGGCTCAATGCTATGTTAGGAAAAAGGTGCATGGAAGGCAAGAAACCTGCTGGTGGCAAAGTTGAAAAAACAAAGAGGCCGTAATACAAAGGTGGAAGAAATCCACGCATCAAAGATGGGCTTGGGCACACTCATGGAGGTAAAACCAATGGGAGAAAGGTAATCAATGGATATGAGTGTGTTTAGTTCATGAGCAAAGGGCAGAAGGTATAGATAGGTCTGCACAGATGGTGGCACAAGGCTAGCCCAAAGCAGCACCGCAGCCTATGGGCGGCAGTGCCGCCCCCTATAGAAAAGGGAAGACCACCTTCTTCTCCTCTGCTCATGTCAAGCCCAAGAAGAAGGTGTCTGATCCTGAGCAGGTTGTCCAGAAACCAAAGAAATCTATCTGGGTCACTCCAAATAGATATGCTTATCAACCAAAGGCAAAAGCACATCAACAATGTTTGAATTCTAACTTTGTTTTGCAGTACAACAGCAAGGGGGAAGTGTTTGCCAAGTTTATTGGCAATGGTCAAAATGTTTATCTTAATACTTCTATTTGGATTCCTAAAGTTCTTGTGACTAACATGCAAGGCCCCAAGAATATTTAGGGACCTAAAACTAGGAACTAAACTTGTGTTGCAGGCATACTCCTCTGGTGGGTCAAGTTGGGTGCTTGACAGCGACTGTACAAATCATATGACCGAAGAAAGGAGTATGTTCTCATCATACTCCCCAACTACAAATTCAGATGAGAATATTATATTTGGTGACAATTCAAAAGGGGGTGTGATTGGACTTGGTAAAGTAGCTATTACACTTGATCATTCAATTACAAATGTCTTACATGTTGATTCCTTGAAGTACAATCTGCTGTCCGTCTCTCAATTATGTGAGATGGGCTACAATTGTCTCTTCACAGATAAAGGTGTGGAAGTCTCTAAGAGGGAGGATTCCTCTATTGTCTTTATGGGTCGCCTCAACAACAAGCTTTACCTAGTTGATTTCAGCAAAAGTAAAGCTAAGCTTGAGACCTATTTAGTAGCAAAATCTAACATGGGTTGGCTATGGCATCGCCGACTAGCCCATGTTGGGATGAGGAACTTGGCCAAACTCCTAAAAGATAACCACATCCTTGGACTAACCAATATTCAATTTGAGAAAGATAGGATTTGTAGTGCTTGCCAAGCCGGAAAGCAAGTAGGTGTACCTCACCCACCAAAGAGCATCATGACCACCACACAACCGTTGGAGTTGATTTACATGGATCTCTTTGGACCGGTCACCTACCTAAGCATCGGGGGTAACAAATATGGTCTAGTTATTATTGATGATTATTCCCGTTTCACTTGGGTGTTCTTTGTTTATGATAAGTCCCTAGGTGCAAGAGAAAGTCAAGATATTTGTGAGAAGGGCACAAAGGGAGTTCGGTCTTCCTATCAAGAAGATAAGAAGTGACAATGGGACCGAATTCAAGAACACTCTAGTTGAAGAGTTTCTTGATGATGAGGGCATCAAGCATGATTTTTCAACTCCTTACACCCCTCAACAAAATGGTGTAGTAGAGAGGAAGAACTGTACACTTCTTGATATAGCAAGGACAATGCTAGATGAGTACAAGACGTCGGACCTCTTTTGGAGTGACGCCGTCAACACCGCTTGCCATGCCATCAACCGCCTCTACTTACACAAGAAACTCAAGAAGACTTCATATGAGCTTCTAACCGGTAACAAACCAAAGGTGTCATACTTTAGAGTGTTTGGATGCAAGTGCTTTATACTTAACAAAAGACCCAAAACCTCTAAATTCGTACCTAAAGTTGATGAAGGCATTCTTCTTGGTTATGGATCAAATAAGCATGCCTATCGTGTCTTCAACAAAACCATGGGTAGAGTTGAAGTCATGGTAGATGTGACATTTGATGAATCTAATGGCTCTCAAGTGGAGCAAGTTGATTCAAGTGTTGTAGGAAAGGAGGATCCACCATGTGAAGCAATCAAGCAAATGGCTATAGGCGACATTAGGCCACAAGAAGATCGAGCCACTGATGATGTGGATCCATAGGATGTTGCTGCACAAATTTCCATTGACGTACTCCATCGACAAGGGCAGCACTCACCTACTGAAAATCAGCAGGGCAGGTAGTGCCGCTCCCTGAGGGCAGCAGTGCCGCCCCATCCACCTCAGCAGCAACTCCTTCAACTCCTACTCCACCACTTCAAGGGCTCAACCTAGAGCCTACCTTTGAACAAGAAGAGGCTGAGGGTCCAGAAGAAGAACAAGGAGGTGTTGAGCATCCAAGGCTATGTCACATTATACAACGGGATCACCCCGTTGACAACATCCTTGGGAGCATTCGAAAGGGGGTAACAACTCATTCACATTTAGCAAATTTTTGTCAATATTACTCGTTTGTTTCCTCTTTGGAACCTCTCAAGGTAGAACAAGCACTTGGAGATCCAGATTGGGTCATGGCCATGCAAGAAGAGCTCAACAACTTCGAGAGAAATCAAGTGCGGAACTTGGTGGAAAGGCCCAATACCAATGTCATTGGTACCAAGTGGGTCTTCCGCAACAAGCAAGATGAAAATGGTGTGGTGATAAGGAACAAGGCAAGATTGGTGGCCCAAGGCTTCACTCAAGTAGAGGGCTTGGACTTTGAAGAAACATACGCACCGGTGGCAAGACTTGAAGCGATTCGAATGCTTCTAGCCTTTGCTGCCCATCATGACTTCAAGCTGTACCAAATGGATGTCAAGAGTGCATTCCTCGACAACCCAATACAAGAGTTGGTATATGTGGAGCAGCCACCAAGATTTGAAGATCCCAAGTTCCCCAATCATGTCTATAAACTCCAAAAGGCGATCTATGGGCTTAAGCAAGCACCAAGAGCATGGTATGAATGCCTTAAGAAATTTTTGCTCAAACAAGGCTTTGAAATAGGCAAAGCTAACCCTACACTCTTTACTCACAAAGTTGGAAATGATATATTTGTGTGCCAAATATATGTCGATGACATAATATTTGGTAGTACTAACCATATGTATTGTGATGAGTTTAGTAGGATCATGACTAAGAGATTTGAGATATCCATGATGGGTGAGCTGAAGTTCTTCCTTGGATTTCAAATCAAGCAAATGAAGGAAGGGACATTCATTAGCCAAACCAAGTACACCCATGATATGCTTAAAAAGTTTGACATGGTGAATGCCAAGCCTATCAAAACATCCATGCCAACCAATGGACATCTTGATCTAAATGAAGAAGGGAAAGCCGTGGACATCAAGGTATATAGATCCATGATCGGCTCTCTACTTTACTTATGTGCATCTAGGCCAGACATAATGCTTAGTGTGTGCATGTGTGCTAGATTTTAAGCTAACCCAAAAGAGTGTCACTTAGTGGCTATTAAAAGAATCTTGAGATATTTAGTACACACTCCTAACCTTGGCTTGTGGTATCCCAAGGGCTCCAAGTTCAATCTACTTGGCTATTCAGATTCCGATTATGCCGGTTGCAAGGTAGATAGAAAAAGCACTTTGGGGACATGTCAATTCCTTGGACTGGTCCCTAGTGTCTTGGAGTTCAAAGAAGCAAAATTGTGTAGCCCTTTCCACTGCCGAGGCCTGAGTATGTTGTAGCTGGTGCATGTTGTGCTCAACTACTTTGGATGAGGCAAACCCTTCGTGATTTCGAATGTCAATTCACCAAAATCCCACTCTTGTGTGACAATGAAAGTGCCATAAAGCTTGCAAACAATCCCGTAAGCCACTCAAGAACCAAACATATAGACATCTGACATCATTTCTTGAGAGACCACGAAAGTAAAGGAGATATCGAAATTCGTCATGTAAGCACCGAAAAACAACTAGCCGATATCTTCACTAAGCCTCTCGACGAGTCAAAGTTTTGTGCTTTGCGTAGTGAGCTAAATATACTTGATTCTCGTAACGTGGTTTGAAATATGGCACACCTCTGTTTGACAACCTAGCGACATAGGAAAATGATTTAAAAGGATACTATATTGTGTTTCAAAACCATTTCAAAAGGCCAACTAAGTGTCATGACCATTGTCTGTATTGTTGATTGCTTACTGGTCATGATATTTAGATAATATATATCCATATCTGAGGTAAAGAAGGTCATAGAGTTTTAGCGTAATCCCTAGCAAAATTGGTAGGGCGGCAGGCTCTAATGGCGGCAGTGCCGCTCTCTGAAAACTGGGCCGTTTTCTGCCAATTTTGGCTGGGTTGCGGGCCCCGTTTTCTTCTATCTATTTCTTTCTCTGGCCCCCGACTCAACTCTTCCCTTCTCTCCCAGCCGACTGCCGACGCCGTGCTCCTCTCTTCTTCTCTCTCAAGCACGTGTCGCCGCCGTTCCTTGCGGCCTACCACCCCAGGCAGTGCCGCCCCTAGCAGCTGGCCGAGTCTTCTCATCACTGGTCCCTACAGGAAGCTCCTGGCCGAGCCCTTTCTCCTCTTCTCCCTCCACTCCAACATTTTGGAAGCAAGGTGAAACTCTAACCCCATTCGATCTATGCAATGTGAACTTTTAGTCATGGATTCCTGTTTCTAGGGGGAGTATGAAGGGTTTAGAAAGGTTCTTGATCGTTGAATCGGATTGATTTTGAATTTCACCGGTTGGATGATTTTGGGGAGAGCGGCAATGCCGCCCATGGGACCATTAATGGCACCTCTAGCAGATTCTAATTGCTATACTCAATCTCATAAAATCAATGAAGTTCAGAATGGATTGGATTCATTTATCAAAATTGTTTCTAAAGTTTTTCATATTCAATCTTTTAAATCCATGGCTAGGGTTTCATATTTTTTTGTTTAGACTATGATTATGAAAGTGTGATGATGGATAGACACTATTGGAAGTAGGATTTAACTAGAACGATAAAGGTGAAAATGAACTAGTGAAGCAACTAAGGGCGGCAGTGCCGGCCTCAGGGGGCGGCAGTGCCGCCCTACCATGCTGATTCCAAATCCAGCAAAGCTTTCTGTGTCATTTTTAAAATTCTTTTTCTTATTAAACCTGCTTGCAGCTGTCTCTAACTCATCATCTTTTATAGTTTCTTATCAAGTCTCATTTAATTGCATAGATGGACCGAGCAAAAAGAAAGGTGATGACAACTAAGCAAAAGGTCAAGAGAGACAGGGGACAGGCAACCTATATTCCCAGTGATAGAAATCTTGATGAAGACCTTACTGAAGAAGAAAGAATTCAGAAGATGGGAATGACCATTCGTGTGTGGCCTGATTCTCCTATGCACATTTCAGAGTTTGATAGCAGCTACATGAGAGATAACACTGATGTGTTCAACCTCAATCCTCTCCAAAATAGTGACAATCATAAGGTCATTGATTATTCTATGAGTTGGAAGAAGACTGGTGAAGCTAGAGAGATTGATCCTTACCCCTCTGATAGATCCAATGGCATTGATTATAGATTTTAGAATGCTTTCCAATCTGATTTTTATGACACAGCCATCCTATCCAAGTTAAAGGGCAAGATCAAAAGGATGCAGTACGTTGATTTTGGTGACTTGGAGAGCAGAGATGATCATCAATTTGCTACAGCCATCAAGACCTGTGACCGCTTTGAGATGACAGACATCATGAGTTTCATGTATGATTAGAATAAGGGAGATTCTTGCACAGTTCCATGCCACTTACTATTGGAACATGGAAGTGGATGAGCTTCATTGGATGACTGATGGGCGACATTATCACATTGATTTTGTCACCTTCTGTCGTATTCTTGGTTTTGGACACATCCATAGGGGATATGAGAGGATTCATAATGAGCGTCGTCTTGAGCCAATGGAAGTAAGTTTCATGTGGGAGGATCAAAATCTTGCAGTTCCTGATTGGTCAAGGACCTAGGCTCAAGAGCTTCTATTACATCATGAACAATCTTTTCAGAATCACTCTTAACCCCAAAGACAACGCAACAGATTTGAATGGCTATATCACTAATATGTTGTCTAGGTTTCCTAGCTGTGAAAAAATTAATGTTCCAAGATTTATTTAGGTTGAGCTAGCATATGCCATGGATGATGGGAGGAGATCTTTACCCTATGCTCCTTACCTGATGTTTATGATTGAGAGAGTGACTGGCATGTGGTTCCCTAAAGGATTGTGAGCATACTATTTACAAGATCAAAAAGACCCATGGTGGCTTAAGGGGACTTGGCTTAGCTACTCAGCACACTAGTTCTGGAGGACTTGGAGATAGTGGGGCAGCAGACTTTCACTCTTCTGGAGCTACACATAGAGATATTCCTGAGCCGTCTAGGGCTAGGGAACAAAAGAAGAAGTCAAAGTGGGGGAAGATGAGTGCATGGATGAAGGCAATCTTTGCTCATTGTGCATATGCTTCATAGACTATTTATGAGGATAGAATGGAAAATAGGGAAGCAGTGAGGCATGCTAGGGAGATGGTAGGGCTGCCACCTCTTCCTCTAGTGCAGTCGCCACCTCAGTTTCCTAACTTGCCTCGCCTGTCTTCCTCTGACGAAGAGCAGGATCAGCCACATGAGCACCATGATGAAAAGCCAGATGATCAGCAGTATGGGCACTCATATGAGCCATTCAGTCAGTACTATGGGTATCCACAGGGGTAGCATTTTGAGGAGCCCCTAAGGCAGTAGGACCTTGGTGCAGAGATTCACCCTACAGAGGTCGATCCATAGGTTCAGGCAGCCTTGTTTCGCATGTATTCCAGGAGACCGCGTCCTTCAATGGATCAGCTAGGGCCTTCTACTTCCGCTGGGGCATCTTCTCCGCGACGTTTAGCACACTTCACTTCACACACCCACGTCGCCGGATGTGTCCGCGTCGACTCCGACAGTGATGAGTGACTTTTCTTCTTTTTCTTCTTCTTTTTGGTACTTGATGCCAAAAGGGGAGAAAATTAGAGGGGTCAACAGATTTTCGACGCCATGAGTTATCTGCTGCTGCACCTTATGTCCAGATCCATTGAGAGTAGCTATTAAGTTGTGAGTTTGAGAGTCGCTCAAAACTCTATTTTATGAAATATGTTACTTTGTGACTTAATTTGCTTTGGATATGGACATGTATTCATGGTTACTTTTTTAGCTTGTCATATTCTGAGTTTAAATTGTTTTATATTCATATGATCTACTGTAGGAATCTGATTACTACCTGACTGATATAGTCAGGACGGCAGTGCCGCCCTGTGCTATATCAGCCAGGGTCTTATGTGCTTGAACTGATATAACCTATCATATGCATCATGTTTATTCCTGTGACACCTTGTTCAGCACCCCACAGTAGGCATGGATGTAGGGGGAGGTTCCCATCACACCTAAAATGTGAATCATGGCCTTTCATGCCAAATTGAGAATTCAAATCTCTATTCACATTTAGGGGGAGGCGCCTACACCCATGATTCGAAAATCTTAGTTTAGATTTCATATCTTTTATAAGCTCTAATTGGGTTGTCATCAATCACCAAAAAGGGGGAGATTGTAAGTGCAATCAAGCCCTATTGTGGGTTTTGGCATTGATGACCACCAAATTAGAGGACTAATGAGACTTATCGAGATGACAAGCAGGGAATCAAAAAATGAGGATGATGTACAGGTTGCAAGTGTCCTAATTACAAAAGGTGGCCAGACCTAGCTCAATGGAAGTTTAAATTCTTTTATGTTTTGAAATTGAGTTTAGGGAAAGTCGTACTATTAAGAGGGATTTTAGGATAGTTGGTCAACTGTTGAACCAGATGCTCAAATTCATAGATTTACATCCTCCCACCTAGTCAAAACAGCTAGCCAAATTTCATATCATCTTACCTGTTTTGGCTAGGGTGGTAGTGCCACCCTATTAAGAGCGGCAGTGCCACCCTTAACTGACCGTTGGGCTCGAGGGGTATTTATACCCTTCAGGCCTGGCCCACAACGGTCATCTTCTTCACTCAGTCATTCTGCTCGAAACAAGATAGAACCAAAGCTCATTTCTCTCCTCCATTGTTGCTCCACCATCCCTCAAGCAAATTCTTGATTCCAACCATCAAAACTTGAGAGAAAAGGCAGCAAAACTCGATTGGAGAGCTGATCCACTGATTCCCAAAGTCTAAGAGCATTTGGTTCATGTTTGGCCAGCGGTTCTAGGGTTTGTTACTCTTGGAGCTTGCTCCTAGCCGGCTAGGCATCATCCTTGTGCTTGCTAACTCATAGTGGCAGCCTTGGGAGGTTTGTAACCTCATTCAAAAGCTAAGAAATCACCTTTCACCTCAAGAGTTCGCTCTCTTGATTTGAGAACGAGGGTAAGGCAAGCCTTTGTGGCAAGCCCAAGCCTTTTGTTGCTTCCTCAACAACATGGACTTAGGCAAACCTTTGTGCTGAGCTAAACCATGAGATAAATCTTGTATCTCACGTGCTTTATCTTGTTTACTTGCTGGTTTAGCTCATTGCTAGGTGTTATTAGGGTTTGGTTGCTCGATCCATGCTTGTGTGGAGTTTCTATGGTATTCAGTCTTCGAACTAGATCTTGTCTTTCTATTGCTGGATTAAGTAGCTAGTGGGGTTAGGTTCATCTCTGTAAAATCTCAGCTGTGTTAGATTTATATTCGTAGAGCAATAGTGCCACCCTATAAGGCCGGTAGTGCCATCCTCTGTTCTAACAGAGTTTTGAGTTGAATTTTTACAGGCCTATTCACCCCTCCTCTAGGCTTCCTTTATCTTCCTATAGGTCCTACAAGTGTTCTTTTGGCCACTGAGAAACACCAAGGTGCAACTAGTTGGTTCCCGTATGTGATCGACTGGGGTTGTGGCTGCAGTGAAACCTTGGCTGCTAGGAACTTTTAGAGGGCTGCCAACTAATGTCAGTTCTCTCGGTGGCGTCACTAATATCCGTGGCTCCGTATACAGTCCTTGCTCCTCCAGCGCCTTCGCAACTAGAGCCTTCACTTGGAGCTCAAGACTAGTCTCTCGGTCTCGGCCATGTTTCTTGTACATGTGCCTGTCCTCTTCGAATCCTTGCTTCTAGGTCATCCTTTCCCCTAGCCCCAAGAGGTGCAGCCTATGTGCTCCTTGTTTCCCAAGCCAAGGCTAAGCTCGTCCCTCTCTCTGGAAGGATTGAATGAGCCCTTCTCCTTGTCTTCAGCATATTTTAGTATCCTTGATACCGCCTCTTGGGTCTCCGGCTTATCAAACTTAAGATTACTACTGGATGATTCTGTACTCCTCGCATATATCCAGTTCCTTGAGCATACCTTCAAATTCGTCACATCGATATTCCCAGCAGCTATGGCCTCTTCGTCCATCTTCCTAAACTGTTCTTCCTTGGCATAGTAGCCACCAGGGCCTAGATGATGGTGGTGTTTGTTCCTCTTTGCCAGCTCGGTGTTACAGGCACCGAGCTCCAATGCCTCCGGTGAAGTCTTCTGAGCCACGAGCTCCTCCCATTGACTAGGAATTATTTTGTCGAACTCGTTGAAGGGAGTTAACTCCTTTTGGATATACTTCATGTTGAGCTCCGACCTCCAACGTTGGAATGACTCTCCCATCATCCTGATAGCATTTTTTTACTAATTCATGCTTACCCTCCAGAAATCTAAAATTGAGCTTCAGCTGCCTATCCCATAGTGCATTCTTTGTGTTCTCTGGTACCTCTTTCTAGTTAGAGATTGCTGGGTTCAATTTATCTCTTACTAGGGCCCCGATCTTTATATTCGTAGAGCGGTAGTGCCGCCCTATAAGGCTAGCAGTGCCGCCCTCTGTTCTAACAGAGTTTTGAATTGAATTTTTATAGGCCTATTCACCCCCCTCTGGGCTTCCTTTTATCTTCCTATAGGTCCTACAAGTGGTATCATAGCGAGGTTGCTTCGTATACGCTTCATTGCGTGAAGTATGGAAGAAGGAGGAGGTTCGAGGACCGTTCATGATGCGGACGCAAGTGGTGTGCACATCGAGGATGTCGGCAGTAGCACCGAGCTATCCATATCAACAGCAAGGGATGCCAACATCAAAGAACCTAAGACCACCGATGCCAAAAGAAGAAAGGCAAGAAAAGAAAGAAAAGCCACCAAGATCGCAACAAGAGAAAAGAAGAAGGAAGAGCAGCGGCTCAAAGACATGAAGAAAAGAAAAGAAGCTAGAAGAATCACAAGAGAGGCAAGAGCTAAGAGAAGGGCAACAAGAGCTCAAGAGCAAGAGAAGAATGAGTATGATGCATCATCTAGTGAGCTCTCTAGTAGCTCAGATGATAGGAGATGATGATGTGTCATACCATGCTTTGAAAGATAGAAAGAAGGTGAAGAGCAAGGACAAGAAGAAGGATAGCGATGACAAGGGCAGCAACAACAACAAGAATAAATATGTCGCCGTATACTTTAATTATTCTTATTTGTCTAACCATAACAAAAGGTCCTTTATCAATGTACCCATGGGAAAGTTGCCTCATTTTGATGGGACAAACTTTGCTAAGTGGAAGCACATGATGAGTGCCTATCTTGTAGATCTTCACCCCGGTCTTTGGGAGATTATGGTGAATGGATTGCAGCCACTGGAAGATCTCGAAGTGCCAACAAATGAAGAGTTAGCTGCTGTCCATCTCAATGGCCAAGCCATAAGCATTCTTCTTAGTGCCTTGGATGGAAATGAGTACAACCGAGTGATGAATGTCAATGTTGCAAAATAGATTTGGGACACTTTGCATCTAGCACATGAAGATGTTGATAAAGTGAGGAAAGCAAAAATTGATTTGTTGATGGCTAAGCTCAATAGGTTCATGATTGTTAATGGAGAGGGGCCATAAGAGATGTTTGATAGATTAATAACCTTGGTGGGTAAGATTAGAGGCTATGGATGTGATGAGCTTGATGATCACAAAGTGGTGAAGGTTATGTTGGAAGCCTACTCACCAAGAAATGAGACCGTAGTTACCTAGATTAGAGATAAGAAGAAGTTTGAGCACTTCACACCTAATGATGTGCTTGGAAGATTGTTGACATTTGACATGCAAAGAGAAGAAGCCAATGAGAGTAGAAGACTTGGTGAGTTGCAAGCCAAGCTAGAAGGCATGAAAATCAAGGAAGTAGTTCTCAAGGCCAATAAATCAAGCAATCAAGGCACCTCCAACAAGGCAAAGGGTAGCAAGCAAGCATCAACAAGTCAACCCAAGGAAATCAAGCCAACTCTACAAAATGATGATCCAAGTTCATCCTCAAGTGAAGATGAAGATGATGGGGCTGATTACATGAAGATTGATGACATGGCTTTGTTCATGAAGAGCTATCACAAGGGGCTAAAAAGGAATGGGTATAAAATAGTGCAAAGAAGGTTCCCAAACAAGAAGAAGAGAACTTGCTACAATTGTGGCAGCACAGAGCACTTCATTGCTAAGTGTCCCTATGATAAGAAAGAAAACAAATACAAGAGGGACAACAATGAAGGCAAGCAAGAACACAAAAAGAGATACAAACAAATGGGAGAGGCACACATTGGGCATGAGTGGGACTCAACTAATGAGTCAAGTGATGAGGATATGATTGTTGCAATCATGTCCATTCAAAAGCCATCCTCTACACCAAGGCTCTTCAACAACATGTTCGATGATGATGACCACCGCTCCACTCACGTTTGTCTTATGGCAAATGGTGAGAAGGTAAAATGAAGAGCCAAATCTCCTCCACCTCCTAGTGACATCTCTAGTAGTGAACTTAGTGATTCTAGTGATGATGATAGTAGTGATGTTGAGAAATATGCTAAATTGACTAAAAAGTTGGATCCTAAGACCAAGCTCTTCATCATAAATCTAATGGAGGAATTAGAAAGTGTCAAAGCCGAGCTAGCCAATAGAGATGAATATCTTGAGGAAACCAAAAAGATGTATATTGGTTGCAAGGAAGCTTTTGAGTTAGAGAAAAGTGAGGTGAACTCTTTGAACAAGGCCTTGGCCGAAGAACAAAGAGAACATGCTCTCACAAAGAAGGCAAATATTGCACTCAATGACAAGTATTGTGTCTTAGTTGAAAAGCACAACAAACTTGAGAAGCAATATAATCTTCTATGCGAGAGCACCCCACTCCCCTCTAACACAAATGACTACTTCTATTCCCTCCACTAGCCAAGGATGTGGAAAATACTATAATCTTGACTTAAATGTTTATTCCACTAACCTTGTAAACTTGGAGGTTATGAAAAAGGAGATTGTTAGGCTCAATGCTATGTTAGGAAAAAGGTGCATGGAAGGCAAGAAACCTGCTGGTGGCAAAGTTGAAAAAACAAAGAGACTGTAATACAAAGGTGGAAGAAATCCACGCATCAAAGATGGACTTGGGCACACTCATGGAGGTAAAACCAATGGGAGAAAGGTAATCAATGGATATGAGTGTGTTTAGTTCATGAGCAAAGGGCAGAAAGGTATAGATAGGTCTGCACAGATGGTGGCACAAGGCTAGCCCAAAGCAGCATCGCAGCCTATGGGCGGCAGTGCCGCCCCCTATAGAAAAGGGAAGACCACCTTCTTCTCCTCTGCTCATGTCAAGCCCAAGAAGAAGGTGTCTGATCCTGAGCAGGTTGTCCAAAAACCAAAGAAATCTATCTGGGTCACTCCAAATAGATATGCTTATCAACCAAAGGCAAAAGCACATCAACAATGTTTGAATTCTAACTTTGTTTTGCAGTACAACAGTAAGGGGGAAGTGTTTGCCAAGTTTATTGGCAATGGTCAAAATGTTTATCTTAATACTTCTATTTGGATTCCTAAAGTTCTTGTGACTAACATGTAAGGCCCCAAGAATATTTAGGGACCTAAAACTAGGAACTAAACTTGTGTTGCAGGCATACTCCTCTGGTGGGTCAAGTTGGGTGCTTGACAGCGACTGTACAAATCATATGACCGAAGAAAGGAGTATGTTCTCATCATACTCCCCGACTACAAATTCAGATGAGAATATTATATTTGGTGACAATTCAAAAGGGGGTGTGATTGGACTTGGTAAAGTAGCTATTACACTTGATCATTTTAATTACAAATGTCTTACATGTTGATTCCTTGAAGTACAATCTGCTGTCCGTCTCTCAATTATGTGAGATAGGCTACAATTGTCTCTTCACAGATAAAGGTGTGGAAGTCTCTAAGAGGGAGGATTCCTCTATTGTCTTTATGGGTCGCCTCAACAACAAGCTTTACCTAGTTGATTTCAGCAAAAGTAAAGCTAAGCTTGAGACCTATTTAGTAGCAAAATCTAACATGGGTTGGCTATGGCATCGCCAACTAGCCCATGTTGGGATGAGGAACTTGGCCAAACTCCTAAAAGATAACCACATCCTTGGACTAACCAATATTCAATTTGAGAAAGATAGGATTTGTAGTGCTTGCCAAGCCGGAAAGCAAGTAGGTGTACCTCACCCACCAAAGAGCATCATGACCACCACACAACCGTTGGAGTTGATTTACATGGATCTCTTTGGACCGGTCACCTACCTAAGCATCGGGGGTAACAAATATGGTCTAGTTATTATTGATGATTATTTCCGTTTCACTTGGGTGTTCTTTGTTTATGATAAGTCCTAGGTGCAAGAGAAAGTCAAGATATTTGTGAGAAGGGCACAAAGGGAGTTCGGTCTTCCTATCAAGAAGATAAGAAGTGACAATGGGATCGAATTCAAGAACACTCTAGTTGAAGAGTTTCTTGATGATGAGGGCATCAAGCATGATTTTTCAACTCCTTACACCCCTCAACAAAATGGTGTAGTAGAGAGGAAGAACCGTACACTTCTTGATATAGCAAGGACAATGCTAGATGAGTACAAGACGTCGGACCTCTTTTGGAGTGACGCCGTCAACACCGCTTGCCATGCCATCAACCGCCTCTACTTACACAAGAAACTCAAGAAGACTTCATATGAGCTTCTAACCGGTAATAAACCAAAGGTGTCATACTTTAGAGTGTTTGGATGCAAGTGCTTTATACTTAACAAAAGACCCAAAACCTCTAAATTCGTACCTAAAGTTGATGAAGGCATTCTTCTTGGTTATGGATCAAATAAGCATGCCTATCGTGTCTTCAACAAAACCATGGGTAGAGTTGAAGTCATGGTAGATGTGACATTTGATGAATCTAATGGCTCTCAAGTGGAGCAAGTTGATTCAAGTGTTGTAGGAAAGGAGGATCCACCATGTGAAGCAATCAAGCAAATGGATATAGGCGACATTAGGCCACAAGAAGATCGAGCCACTGATGATGTGGATCCATAGGATGTTGCTACACAAATTTCCACTAACATACTCCATCGACAAGGGCAGCACTCACCTGCTGAAAATCAGCAGGGCAGGTAGTGCCTGCTCCCTGAGGGCGGTAAGTGCCGCCCCATCCACCTCAGTAGCAACTCCTTCAACTCCTACTCCACCACTTCAAGGGCTCAACCTAGAGCCTACCTTTGAACAAGAAGAGGCTTGAGGGTCTAGAAGAAGAACAAGGAGGTGTTGAGCATCCAAGGCTATGTCACATTATACAACGGGATCACCCCGTTGACAACATCCTTGGGAGTATTCGAAAGGGGGTAACAACTCATTCACATTTAGCAAATTTTTGTCAATATTACTCGTTTGTTTCCTCTTTGGAACCTCTCAAGGTAGAACAAGCACTTGGAGATCCAGATTGGGTCATGGCCATGCAAGAAGAGCTCAACAACTTCGAGAGAAATCAAGTGCGGAACTTGGTGGAAAGGTCCAATACCAATGTCATTGGTACCAAGTGGGTCTTCCGCAACAAGCAAGATGAGAATGGTGTGGTGATAAGGAACAAGGCAAGATTGGTGGCCCAAGGCTTCACTCAAGTAGAGGGCTTGGACTTTGAAGAAACATACGCACCGGTGGCAAGACTTGAAGCGATTCGAATGCTTCTAGCCTTTGCTGCCCATCATGACTTCAAGCTGTACCAAATGGATGTCAAGAGTGCATTCCTCGACAACCCAATACAAGAGTTGGTATATGTGGAGCAGCCACCAAGATTTGAAGATCCCTAAGTTCCCCAATCATGTCTATAAACTCCAAAAGGTGATCTATGGGCTTAAGCAAGCACCAAGAGCATGGTATGAATGCCTTAAGAAATTTTTGCTCAAACAAGGCTTTGAAATAGGCAAAGCTAAGCCTACACTCTTTACTCACAAAGTTGGAAATGATATATTTGTGTGCCAAATATATGTCGATGACATAATATTTGGTAGTACTAACCATATGTATTGTGATGAGTTTAGTAGGATCATGACTAAGAGATTTGAGATATCTATGATGGGTGAGCTGAAGTTCTTCCTTGGATTTCAAATCAAGCAAATGAAGGAAGGGACATTCATTAGCCAAACCAAGTACACCCATGATATGCTTAAAAAGTTTGACATGGTGAATGCCAAGCCTATCAAAACATCCATGCCAACCAATGGACATCTTGATCTAAATGAAGAAGGGAAAGCCGTGGACATCAAGATATATAGATCCATGATCGGCTCTCTACTTTACTTATGTGCATCTAGGCCAGACATAATGCTTAGTGTGTACATGTGTGCTAGATTTTAAGCTAACCCAAAAGAGTGTCACTTAGTGGCTATTAAAAGAATCTTGAGATATTTAGTACACACTCCTAACCTTGGCTTGTGGTATCCCAAGGGCTCCAAGTTCAATCTACTTGGCTATTCAGATTCCGATTATGCCGGTTGCAAGGTAGATAGAAAAAGCACTTTGGGGACATATCAATTCCTTGGATGGTCCCTAGTGTCTTGGAGTTCAAAGAAGCAAAATTGTGTAGCTCTTTCCACTGCCGAGGCTGAGTATGTTGTAGCTGGTGCATGTTGTGCTCAACTACTTTGGATGAGGACAAACCCTTCAGTGATTTCGAATGTCAATTCACCAAAATCCCACTCTTGTGTGACAACGAAAGTGCCATAAAGCTTGCAAACAATCCCGTAAGCCACTCAAGAACCAAACATATAGACATCTGACATCATTTCTTGAGAGACCACGAAAGTAAAGGAGATATCGAAATTCGTCATTGTAAGCACCGAAAAACAACTAGCCGATATCTTCACTAAGCCTCTCGACGAGTCAAAGTTTTGTGCTTTGCGTAGTGAGCTAAATATACTTGATTCCCGTAACGTGGTTTGAAATATGGCACACCTCTGTTTGATAACCTAGCGACATAGGAAAATGATTTAAAAGGATACTATATTGTGTTTCAAAACCATTTCAAAAGGCCAACTAAGTGTCATGACCATTGTCTATATTGTTGATTGCTTACTGGTCATGATATTTAGATAATATATATCCATATTTGAGGTAAAGAAGGTCATAGAGTTTTAGCGTAATCCCTACAAAATTGGTAGGGCAGTAGTGCCGCTCTCTGAAAACTGGGCCAGTTTTCTGCCTAATTTTGGCTGGGTTGCGGGCCCCGTTTTCTTCTATCTATTTCTTTCTCTGGCCCCCGACTCAACTCTTCCCTTCTCTCCCAGCCAATGCCGACGCCAGTGCTCCTCTCTTCTTCTCTCTCAAGCATGTGTCGCCGCCGTTCCTCGTGGCCTACCACCCCAGCAGTGCCGCCCCTACAGCTAGGCCGAGTCTTCTCATCGCTGGTCCCTACAGGAAGCTCCTGGCCGATCCCTTTATCCTCTTCTCCCTCCACTCCAACATTTTGGAAGCAAGGTGAAACTCTAACCCCATTCAATCTATGCAATGTTGAACTTTTAGTCATGGATTCCTGTTTCTAGGGGGAGTATGAAGGGTTTAGAAAGGTTCTTGATCGTTGAATCGGATTGATTTTGAATTTCACCGGTTGGATGATTTTGGGGAGAGCAGCAATGCCGCCCATGGGACCATTAATGGCACCTCTAGCAGATTCTAATTGCTATACTCAATCTCATAAAATCAATGAAGTTCAGAATGGATTGGATTCATTTATCAAAATTATTTCTAAAGTTTTTCATATTCAATCTTTTAAATCCATGGCTAGGGTTTCATATTTTTTTGTTTAGACTATGAATTATGAAAGTGTGATGATGGATAGACACTATTGGAAGTAGGATTTAACTAGAATGATAAAGGTGAAAATGAACTAGTGAAGCAACTGAGGGCGGCAGTGCCGGCCTCAGGGGGCGGCAGTGCCGGCCTCAGGGGGCGGCAGTGCCGCCCTACCATGCTAATTCCAAATCCAGCAAAGCTTTCTGTGTCATTTTTAAAATTCTTTTTCTTATTAAACCTGCTTGCAGCTGTCTCTAACTCATCATCTTTTATAGTTTCTTATCAAGTCTCATTTAATTGCATAGATGGACCGAGCAAAAAGAAAGGTGATGACAACTAAGCAAAAGGTCAAGAGAGACAGGGGACAGGCAACCTATATTCCCAGTGATAGAAATCTTGATGAAGACCTTACTGAAGAAGAAAGAATTCAGAAGATGGGAATGACCATTCGTGTGTGGCCTGATTCTCCTATGCACATTTCAGAGTTTGATAGCAGCTACATGAGAGATAACACTGATGTGTTCAACCTCAATCCTCTCCAAAATAGTGACAATCATAAGGTCATTGATTATTCTATGAGTTGGAAGAAGACTGGTGAAGCTAGAGAGATTGATCCTTACCCCTCTGATAGATCCAATGGCATTGATTATAGATTTTAGAATGCTTTCCAATCTGATTTTTATGACATAGCCATCCTATCCAAGTTAAAGGGCAAGATCAAAAGGATGCAGTACGTTGATTTTGGTGACTTGGAGAGTAGAGATGATCATCAATTTGCTATAGCCATCAAGACCTGTGACCGCTTTGAGATGACAGACATCATGAGTTTCATGTATGATTAGAATAAGGAGATTCTTGCACAATTCCATGCCACTTACTATTGGAACATGGAAGTGGATGAGCTTCATTGGATGACTGATGGGCGACATTATCACATTGATTTTGTCACCTTCTGTCGTATTCTTGGTTTTGGACACATCCATAGGGGATATGAGAGGATTCATAATGAGCGTCGTCTTGAGCCAATGGAAGTAAGTTTCATGTGGGAGGATCAAAATCTTGCAGTTCCTGATTGGTCAAGGACTAGGCTCAAGAGCTTCTATTACATCATGAACAATCTTTTTAGAATCACTCTTAACCCCAAAGACAACGCAACAGATTTGAATGGCTATATCACTAATATGTTGTCTAGGTTTCCTAGCTGTGAAAAAATTAATGTTCCAAGATTTATTTAGGTTGAGCTAGCATATGCCATGGATGATGGGAGGAGATCTTTACCCTATGCTCCTTACCTGATGTTTATGATTGAGAGAGTGACTGGCATGTGGTTCCTAAAGGATTGTGAGCATACTGTTTACAAGATCAAAAAGACCCATGGTGGCTTAAGGGGACTTGGCTTAGCTACTCAGCACACTGGTTCTGGAGGACTTGGAGATAGTGGGGCAGTAGACTTTCACTCTTCTGGAGCTACACATAGAGATATTCCTGAGCTGTCTAGGGCTAAGGAACAAAAGAAGAAGTCAAAGTGGGGGAAGATGAGTGCATGGATAAAGGCAATCTTTGCTCATTGTGCATATGCTTCACAGACTATTTATGAGGATAGAATGGAAAATAGGGAAGCAGTGAGGCATGCTAGGGAGATGGTAGGGCTGCCACCTCTTCCTCCAGTGCAGTCGCCACCTCAGTTTCCTAACTTGCCTCGCCTGTCTTCCTCTGACGAAGAGCAGGATCAGCCACATGAGCACCATGATGAAAAGCCAGATGATCAGCAGTATGGGCACTCATATGAGCCATTCAGTCAGTACTATAGGTATCCACTAGGGGTAGCATTTTGAGGAGCCCCTAAGGCAGTAGGACCTTGGTGCAGAGATTCACCCTACAGAGGTCGATCCATAGGTTTCAGGCAGCCTTGTTTCGCATGTATTCCTAGGAGACCGCGTCCTTCAATGGATCAGCTAGGGCCTTCTACTTCCGCTGGGGCATCTTCTCCGCGACGTTTAGCACACTTCACTTCACACACCCACGTCGCCGGATGTGTCCGCGTCAACTCCGACAGTGATGAGTGACTTTTCTTCTTTTTCTTCTTCTTTTTGGTACTTGATGCCAAAAGGGGAGAAAATTAGAGGGGTCAACAGATTTTCGACGCCATGAGTTATCTGCTGCTGCACCTTATGTCCAGATTCCATTGAGAGTAGCTATTAAGTTGTGAGTTTGAGAGTCGCTCAAAACTCTATTTTATGAAATATGTTACTTTGTGACTTAATTTGCTTTGGATATGGACATGTATTCATGGTTACTTTTTTAGCTTGTCATATTCTGAGTTTAAATTGTTTTATATTCATATGATCTACTGTAGGAATCTGATTACTACCTGACTGATATAGTCAGGACGGCAGTGCCGCCCTGTGCTATATCAGCCAGGGTCTTATGTGCTTGAACTGATATAACCTATCATATGCATCATGTTTATTCCTGTGACACCTTGTTCAGCACCCCACAGTAGGCATGGATGTAGGGGGAGGTTCCCATCACACCTAAAATGTGAATCATGGCCTTTCATGCCAAATTGAGAATTCAAATCTCTATTCACATTTAGGGGGAGGCGCCTACACCCATAATTTGAAAATCTTAGTTTAGATTTCATATCTTTTATAAGCTCTAATTGGGTTGTCATCAATCACCAAAAAGGGGGAGATTGTAAGTGCAATCAAGCCCTATTGTGGGTTTTGGCATTGATGACCACCAAATTAGAGGACTAATGAGACTTATCGAGATGACAAGCAGGGAATCAAAAATGAGGATGATGTACAGGTTGCAAGTGTCCTAATTACAAAAGGTGGCCAGACCTAGCTCAATGGAAGTTTAAATTCTTTTATGTTTTGAAATTGAGTTTAGGGAAAGTCGTACTATTAAGAGGGATTTTAGGATAGTTGGCTCAACTGTTGAACCAGATGCTCAAATTCATAGATTTACATCCTCCCACCTAGTCAAAACAGCTAGCCAAATTTCATATCATCTTACCTGTTTTGGCTAGGGTGGTAGTGCCACCCTATTAAGAGCGGACAGTGCCACCCTTAACTGACCGTTGGGCTCGAGGGGTATTTATACCCTTCAGGCCTGGCCCACAACGGTCATCTTCTTCACTCAGTCATTCTGCTCGAAACAAGATAGAACCAAAGCTCATTTCTCTCCTCCATTGTTGCTCCACCATCCCTCAAGCAAATTCTTGATTCCAACCATCAAAACTTGAGAGAAAAGGACAGCAAAACTCGATTGGAGAGCTGATCCACTGATTCCCAAAGTCTAAGAGCATTTGGTTCATGTTTGGCCAGCGGTTCTAGGGTTTGTTACTCTTGGAGCTTGCTCCTAGCCGGCTAGGCATCATCCTTATGCTTGCTAACTCATATGGCAGCCTTGGGAGGTTTGTAACCTCATTCAAAAGCTAAAAATCACCTTTCACCTCAAGAGTTCGCTCTCTTGATTTGAGAACGAGGGTAAGGCAAGCCTTTGTGGCAAGCCCAAGCCTTTTGTTGCTTCCTCAACAACATGGACTTAGGCAAACCTTTGTGCTGAGCTAAACCATGAGATAAATCTTGTATCTCACGTGCTTTATCTTGTTTACTTGCTGGTTTAGCTCATTGCTAGGTGTTATTAGGGTTTGGTTGCTCGATCCATGCTTGTGTGGAGTTTCTATGGTATTCAGTCTTCGAACTAGGATCTTGTCTTTCTATTGCTGGATTAAGTAGCTAGTGGGGTTAGGTTCATCTCTGTAAAATCTCAGCTGTGTTAGATTTATATTCGTAGAGCAATAGTGCCACCCTATAAGGCTGGTAGTGCCATCCTCTGTTCTAACAGAGTTTTGAGTTGAATTTTTATAGGCCTATTCACCCCTCCTCTAGGCTTCCTTTATCTTCCTATAGGTCCTACAAGTGTTCTTTTGGCTACTGAGAAACACCAAGGTGCAACTAGTTGGTTCCCATATGCAATCGACTGGGGTTGTGGCTGCAGTGGAACCTTGACTGCTAGGAACTTTCAGAGGGCTGCCAACTAATGCTAGTTCTCTCGGTGGCGTCACTAATATCCATGGCTCCATATACAGTCCTTGCTCCTCCAGCGCCTTCGCAACTAGAGCCTTCACTTGGAGCTCAAGACTAGTCTCTCGGTCTCGGCCATGTTTCTTGTACATGTGCCTGTCCTCTTCGAATCCTTGCTTCTAGGTCATCCTTTCCCCTAGCCCCAAGAGGTGCAGCCTATGTGCTCCTTGTTTCCCAAGCCAAGGCTAAGCTCGTCCCTCTCTCTGGAAGGATTGAATGAGCCCTTCTCCTTGTCTTTAGCATATTTTAGTATCCTTGATATCACCTCTTGGGTCTCCGGCTTATTAAACTTAAGATTACTACCGGATGATTCTATACTCCTCGCATATATCCAGTTCCTTGAGCATACCTTCAAATTCGTCACATCGATATTCCCAGCAGCTATGGCCTCTTCATCCATCTTCCTAAACTGTTCTTCCTTGGCATAGTAGCCACCAGGGCCTAGATGATGGTGGTGTTTGTTCCTCTTCGCCAGCTCGGTGTTATGGGCACTGAGCTCCAATGCCTCCGGTGAAGTCTTCTAAGCCACGAGCTCCTCCCATTGACTAGGAATTATTTTGTTGAACTCGTTGAAGGGAGTTAACTCCTTTTGGATATACTTCATGTTGAGCTCCGACCTCCAACGTTGGAATGACTCTCCCATCATCCTGATAGCATTTTTTTACCAATTCATGCTTACCCTCCAGAAATCTAAAATTGAGCTTCAGCTGTCTATCCCATAGTGCATTCTTTGTGTTCTCTAGTACCTCTTTTTAGTTAGGGATTGCTGGGTTCAATTTATCTCTTACTAGGGGCCCCGATCCATATTACAGGCAACTCATCC